>NC_068422.1:66333812-66561312 GCF_023373465.1 Oncorhynchus keta
TGTAAGGTGAGGAACATTCATAGGAGGAGTATGTCAACTGTATAGATAGGTGATACTGTAACTCCAAGCAGTAAAGTGGTGCTGAACTGAACCCCCTGACTGACAAACCAGAAACAAAACCAATATCAACACTGCCATCTGCTGGCTAACATCCCCTCCTGTTTTGTACATTATTGATGGAATACATTAATAAACAGTAAACAATGTTAGCCCTGCCCATAAACCCTATGACCCCTATCAAACAGTATAAATGAGACCCCTGACAGACCGTAAATGCTGACCATCATTTCTGCATACGAATATCAAACATTAAGTGAAAGATTGTATGCCAATGACTAACCATAATACCTACTACTTGATCATTATTGATTAATAATCCCGTATTTGATTAATTTCATAAACATTAATTTGGTGATCATTATGAGTAAAAGGATCGAAGCGCACCAGTAACACCAGAGTATGTCACTGTTGACAGCGGGCTATTAACTTCAGCACCGTGGAGAGCAGCCGCCATGGCACAAGGGAGAGCCAGATAACGATTGGATAATAATGTTAAGACGCCGAAATCGCGAGTAGAGAGCAGTGTGCCTATTGGTCAGGACTGATGGGACAGCAGATTCACGGACAATGATAGGACAGCTACGGGCATTGGAGATGCATTACTTCCACGACCTCGTATAAAAAAGTGAAATAACAGTGATTTATTCTACTTTATCTCTTCATTATCAAGCTTTGTCATTCCTCATATTCGATGTGGTGGAACTGACAGCATGCAGCCGAGGGACAGGCCATTGTAAATAGCAACAGTGCGCTCAGGACAGGAAGAGGTAAGCAGATTATGTTTCCAATGGAAGTCCGTTGATCCCTATCAGGATAGCACTAATTTCAAAGATAGCGGGTTGACCTGAAGAGAGTACCGGTAGTATATCGGTCTATTCAGCGAATTCAAATCAAAACACCACGAATGTTAGGCTATGCAGACTGATTTAGTAAGTCTCCACTTTTACTCGCACACCGGAAGGATCCCAGTTCTTAAACCCTGAAGAGTCACCATTGAGCCGATGCCACCAACACGACTCCGTGTGTGTGTCAGCAAATCTCTTCAGTCGAATGTGACAAGTGACAACGTTGAGATTATAGATCTTGAAAACACTGGATTAAAGCATAGCTACAGTATGTCACAAGTGGTGTCACACATAAGCTGCACGCTGACATAATTGATCCATCTCTTTCTGTCAGTAGTCTTTGTTTAATTATTGTGTTAGACCTACTAATGTAATGTGCAAATACATTTCACCAGTGAGTGCAAAAGCTGATTGGTACTGAGTTTTAGAATGACTGCATTTACAAAGCTACACTTTCTTTATTTGTAGGTTCAAGAGAATGAGGACCAAAACAATCTGAAGAATAAAATCAACAGTCATGGCTGGTAAGGATTTGCATTCCATATAAATCGACACACAGTATGCATATGTTTTGGTACATTATCATGGTGTTCAATGAAAGTCATTTACTTTATGGTTTGGCTCTCATCAACCAACCAATCATACAAACAATATTATCTAGCCTAACATGACACACCTGCAAATGCTACCAATGTATTATTGACTCATGAAATGATTGTCATTTCTCCAGCAGAGAATAACTTCCCTCCAATACCGGGGTTCATCCCCCTGCAGCCGTGTTTCTACCAGGACTTTGATGAGGAGATCCCTGAACAGCATCGCACCATGTGCAAGAGACTCTACCACCTGTGGATCTGTGAGTGCCCACTGCCCACTACCCACAGCCCACTAGCCACTGCCCACTACCCACAGCTCACTAGCCACTGCCCACTACCCACAGCCCATACTAGAACAACTCTAGTCAGCCACACTGTTATAGAGTCCACATATTTAGGGGTTATGATCTCTTATTGCATATACTTGTTTCACACTACTGAGCTGAGCCAAGAGAGCCTAGCCAAGCTGCACTGCGCTGGCCTGATTACTCATCAACCATAGTTGCTGGAAAGGAACGTGTTAAAAGGAAAATAAGTGTGCCAGGACAGTACGGTTCAGGAAGCCACAATAGTGTGAAACAAGTTTCCCCTCTGTGCAGAGTTTCTGTGTAGCACACTCTCCAGAGTAGCCTACTGTTTAGATTAGATCATTGTGGTGAACACACGGGAGCTGACAGTTAACCTCTCCCATGCCACATGGGTTGTCTTCATCCACCACAGCTACAAAGAATGACGGAGGGTGTTCTGGTTTAACTAGATATGTGTATATCGGTGGTGGTCGGTGCCGTTTAAGATGAGGGAAGAGCATTTTTTTTTTTTATGAGCACGAGCATGGACAAAATCAATTCTTTGGTGACGTGAATATATTTCGTATAATTTTATCTAAAAAGGATCACTTTTCCACTGTTTCACTATTTACATTTTCCTGAAATTCACTGAGTATCTGCCTTCGCTAGTGTGTCTGTCATCCAGGCCCATGGGATGATGCATATGCTGCTACTTCTTCACATTTAATGACTTATATTTCATTCTCTCTGCAGATCCCCCCCCATTAAGTGATAAACATGTAAACAGGTATTCTGTACCTCTGTGTTTGCACTTATACACCAAATCCAGTGATGATGGAATGTTGTGCTTGCTCTGCATGTTTGATGTTTCTATGAGTTTATGTGTCCATGATTTCAGTCATTCTAAACTTTAACCCCTTAAACTCACCTCATTGAATAGTCACCCTTGTCACATTAGATGTATTGGTCAAGAATAGACAGAATTGTACAGAAAACTCAAAGGTATTCTTTGCTCAACTTAACCAATTGAAATACTTCTAGCCTTCACTTTGTTTCTTTGCCTGAGATGAAAAAAAGACTAATCACTTAATGGGTCTATTATTATAGCTCTGGTTGGGTTTGTAGTTTGGATGAAGGGATATATCTTCCCTTTGTGGACCAGTAATTGAAGCTGATTGGCTGCCTGTGGCAGTTCTGTGGAGCAGGCCGGAACTGAACCTCTAGCTCACGCAGTGCTTTAAATTACAACCAATTTGTTCTTAAGAACAGTAGGTTTGCTAGATTACTGAGACTTAGAGCAAAACAGAGAAGAGAAAGAAAATATGGACATCTACAGAAAGGACACCCAAGGAACCGGAGTGGACAGAATGTGCACATTTATCTGAGAGCTGGTTCCCTGACTGGGGTTATACTGTATTATACTTTGGCATTGTTCTACTGGTGTGTATAACAGTGTGTTCTCCTGGTGGCGTGTTTTATAGTGTATGCAATCACCCTGGCTGTGAATCTGGCGGGCTGCTTTGTGTGGATGCTGGGTGGAGGGGGTGTGACAAATTTTGGCATGGCCATCATATGGTTGATACTCTTCACCCCCTGCTCCTATGCATGCTGGTTCAGGCCCATCTACAAGGCCTTCAAGTAAGTGGATTTCATACACATCCATAAGGTATCCAAGTACCACTAGATCTTTTTAAGCTATAACTAGGGCCCATAGTTTTTCTTGATCAGGCTATGTGGTCAGGAAAACCCCCCAATCTTACTATGACACCATTATGCTTGATCATAGTGATATACCGTCAGTCAAGGGAAATCAGTTACCGCCAAGAGAAATCTAACAAGTACCACACTGTATAATGTGCTGTGTGTCCGTGTATTTACAATTCCTTTTTGTCATTCTCCGAGGACTGACAGCTCGTTCAACTTCATGGCGTTCTTCTTTGTGTTCATGGCCCAGGTGGGCATCAGTATTATCCAGTGCATAGGGATCCCAGGCTGGGGAAACTGGTAAACTGCTTACACATTCAAATCACCTTCAATAATAAGCCCATTATAAATGATTATACACATGTATAAATGCTTTGAAATGTTCCATAATGTATTATGAAGGAAAGTTATTGTGTTACCGACAAATGTTTAGCCAAAACATTTATGTCTTTAAAACAACAGCAGTATAACCTCCTACATTACCACATCCTGTCATATCATTAACAATGCAATAGATGACAGTCAGGAAATAGCCTCACTCAGGACATTTATGACTCCATTCTGTCATTCTGTCTGAGTTTAAGGCTGTTAAGGGCTAAATGTCACCTGGCTTCACTTTGATTATCAGATATAATTGTAATGGCAGCTTCCATAAAGTGTATAAATGTCAACATTCAGAAATGGATGGTTTTATATGTGGGATATAAAATGTGTTTTTTTAAGGCTGATCCATGATATTAGCCTGCTACATAAAGTGATCATGATCGCTGTCAATGTTTGGAAGGTCTTCCTAATTTTTGGTATACTCAGTGTACACGAGCAAAAGGTAACTGTCTTCTTCTTCTCTACATCTCTCAGCGGCTGGCTGGCCACCATCTCTTTTTTCAGCTACAACCTTTGGATCGCCTTGCTGATGCTCATCCCCACCCTCTTTTTCACTGCCACGGCAACGCTGTCATTCATCGCCCTCACCAAGGCAAGTTAATATCATCTGTGTTCCGTCACAACCATGGGACACGTAGAGCATGAGGATGTGTATGGTGATCTTTATGTCAGTCACTCATGCCCAGTGTGCCGGCTGGTGCATAGGGCAGCAACAAAGGTCTCCATTGCTCTCTGTCATCTTTATGTGCAGCCTGACATTTTCCTGTCGTCCCACTGCTCCCTCTCTCCAGGTCCATAACTTCTACCGTGGCAGCGGGGGCAGCATAGGCAAGGCTCAGGAGGAGTGGACCACAGGGGCCTGGAAGAACCCCCACATCCAGCAGGCAGCGCAGCAGGCAGCTATGGGAGCCGCCACGGGGGCCATGATGCCGGATCAGCAGTACTCCAGCAACACCCCACAGTACAATGACAACCAGATGTAGGGGATAAAGTGGAGGGAAGCATGTCAAAGCAGGAGCAGGAGTTTGGTATCTGTTTATCCCATCCCCCAAAAAGTGTGTCTTTATCACAACAGCTCTTTCTATAGGGCAGGGGTCTTCAACCTTTCTTGCCCAGGGACCCTCTCCCAGGCACACCGGCAACTCAGGGACCCTCTCCCAGGCACACAGGCAACCCAGGGACCCCCATCATACGTTAGGGATTTTTCTTCTTCTCACATGTCTTGTCTTAGCATCAAGTGAATGATAATGTCAAGGAGAAGTAATCAACATTTCAAAAATGAATAGGACTTGGTAGATTGTTTTTCATTATTGTAATTGGGGAAGGAAGTCTAACATAGCCTATTAGCTTGAAAGGTAACTCCAAATACACTAAGAGCTGCTGTTTAGCTGGTTACACAAAGGTTAGCCATATGTTTGTAAAAATGCATGTCTAAGCCAAGAAAGCTTACCAGCAGCCAGCGACACTTGACGCACTGGTAGCCGATATCAGATACTCCGGTGAGTGTAATTGGCTCCAATAAGTGTAATTTGCTTAATATTAGGAGTTAAGAAATAATATCGACATCATTAGAAGGAAGGTATTCTCCTCTTTTCAGCTGTAATCATTTATTATATTGTTGCTAGCGACATACCCCTTCTATAGGGCACTACACTACACTTCCACACGATACCAGCTGACTCTGAACACCCATAACGTAAAGACATTTCATGTTCTCAGCATCTACACTGAACTACAGTATCCGGTTTCGACTGTGTGATGTCATATTTCTGCTTCCACTGCTTTGTCTTGGTGCGTCACATCAAAGACGTGTCCCTATCTTATGTCACTGTGTTAGTAGGGCCCTGTGGCCACATGCACACAGCACCAACTCTGCTCGTCAGAGCTCATTCTGATCACCCACTATCCTCTCCTCTATGATCTTCGGTTTTGGTTTTTGGTAGCCTCCTCCTGCTCATGACTTGTAAAGTCATGCTCATGATATAGTATCTCAATTATATATTTGCTTGTTTTTTTCATAGTAAGTTGCTGGACTCTAGGTTTTGCCGTGAATAAATGTAGCCACTGGCTGTAGGAAGAGAGCCATGTAAGACTGTGTTTGAGTGCAATACTATTCACTTTTAAATGTTTATTTTTTTATTTTTTTAAATCTACTGATTTCAAAGCGGATAAAAGCGGTTTATTACAGAATGTAGCACTGGGATAACTTTAATATTTTACCAGGAGTGTTTATGTACAGTAGGAGATGGCGTATTTGGTAATAAATATGTATTTTAAGAATGTATTACTTTGTATACTAGTGAATGCCAGCTGATTGAACAAAACGGACTCTCCTCTGAGCCATCAGGGTATTATTTTCAGGTAAAGCAGAGCTATAAACACTGGGCACAAACTGTGAACCTTTGCCCTTCACGTCCATGTGTATGTTTTTGATAGCTTATATAATATGTATTTAAAAGGAACCCATAATCCTGTTTTTGATTTAATACTGAGGAGGTAGCGAGATTTGGAAGTCCACTTCCTTCGAGTTTAACCTGGACGTTGGTGTTGATGTCCCTGGGGCTCACTGTGTACGTTCATCGGGCTCGCTCAGAGGCTGTTTTAAAGAGACTCAATGGAGAGATAACTGTGTGCTACCAGCTCCTAGGCCTGAGCTGAAAGATTACAGGCCAGTCGCATTTATCCACAGTCATGGAAATGGGACTTTCTTCTAACTTTCTTCTGAAAGTCTGAGAAGTAATGAATGAAGTAATGAATGCGTACCAAAACACAGAACTCTTTTTAGGGGACTATTGTACAAAATGTCTTTAGAACAAGGCTCTCCAAGCCTGTTCCTGGAGAGCGCTACCGCCCTGTAGGTTTTCGCTCCAATCCTAATCTAGCACACCTGATTCTAATAATTAGCTGGTTTATCATCTGAATCAATTAAATTGCAACTGGGGTTGGAAGGAAAACCTACATGAGGGTATCTCCAGGATCAGGGTTGGAGAGCCCTGCTTTAGATAAACATGTAATGTCTAATGTAAATTAATCAATGTGAGCTATAAATTAATTGCTAGGATTTCTCGTTGTGTTTTGTGTTGAATCTCAACATGTCTTAGAGGGTGTTCTTTTTTTAAACGTGTGTAGTTAACGTCTTGTCTAGGGTTGACAATGTTAGACAGCAGCTTTGCATTGTATGTCTTGTTGTACCATTGTTTGACCACATAGGGGCGCCGATGGGTCCTTTTATTTGTATGAGAGAAAATCCCTGATATCCAAGCTGCCTGCACTCAGATGTCTGTCTATCCATACGGTAGACTTTAGGTCTATAGCTCAGTCAGTATTCAGTCAACAGCTCAATGGTTCCTCCTGTTCCCAGGTAATAGCTACATGTGACCAGGAAGGAAGGGAAGAGATAGAGCCTTACATCTAAGTGGGCTCCAGTCAGCCGCAGCCTGGCTCATACTGCCCTCCTGCCACCTCTCTCTCTCTCAGGGGCAGATGGCTGAGCAGGCGGTCCCCGTGAACACATTACAGTGTGCTCTAAGCTGTAGGGGAAGAGTGAGACATTTATGGCACGATTATGGGTGGCACTTTCTCTGTGGTAGTAGGGGTTTGAAAATGACCTAAATGCGCTCCTATTGAGGGAAGAAGAGAGAGAGAGCAGTAGAAAAACAGTGTTTCCCAGGTGTTCATTAGTTCATGTTCTAGCTAGATCACTAACCTGGCCTAATCTATATATACCAAGGCCCCTTAACCCCTCAAGTAGCTGTATTCAACATTATTACAGTATGCAAATTATTTTAGAGAAATCCCCCAAACCTATACTTCCTTTCTCTCCTACATCTAAAAGGAATTAGCTATGTACTCAGTACTATGTACTTTGGTGTAAGCTATGCAGATAACCCTTGACTATGGAAGGGTTGTGTTTGTAAGTACAGTTGTTTGGGCTTAGATTAGCCTGTGACTGATGTAAAGGTGTCTAGAGCAATGTTAGCTTAAACTGTGATATAATCAGTATTCAATAAGCTCCGTCTATGCAGTAATCAAGCAGAGGCATTGACCAAAGTTTTCCCCTGGTACACGTTCATGTGCAACCACCACAGCTCACACAGTACCAGCAGACGCTGTTGCTTCTTTGTCATGTCCATGTCATTAAATGTGTGGGAGATCATTGAACCAGTGGGATATTCCCCTTATGCTTATGCTGATAATGTGAGATGGCGTGGTCATCTTGGAGAGACAACTGGACAGCACAGTTAGAAGAGGACTTTTATTCTAAAGTGTAATTGTTACGTACATTTAAAAATGTTGTCTTGTCGTTTTACGTTTTGATTTCCCTTACGGACATTAAACAAACTCTATTCCATTTTATGCCTTGAATATATACAGTGGGGTAAAAAAGTATTTAGTCAGACACCAATTGTGAAAGTTCTCCCACTTAAAAAGATGAGAGAGGTCTGTAATTTTCAGATTGCCGCTTTAAGATCCCGTTCAAATCTCTAACTTCCTGTCTGGAAGTTATTCATGTCACTTGTTTACCCACCGTATCTGTGCAGATCGTTAATCTGCGGTCACGAAAGCATCTCACAATGTATGGCACCTATTTGTTGCAATTGCCTTTTCTTCGTTTAAATCAAACATTGGCATTTCGTAATTAAAATGTGATGTTGAAATACTTTCCAAAACACAACAAATGAAACCAAGAAACATTTATTCTCTATCTAGTGAGAAAACCTAGTGGGAGCCTGTGCATCCAGAGACTGCCTATAGGTGGCAGTGTTGATCCAGTGTGAGTGAGGGGTGCGCTGTTAAACTGTTCAACCAGTTGTCCACTGGGGGCAGTATACGGTCTGTGTTTTTCTCCTCTGCCAGTGTGTGATTTCCCCAGATACACAGCCCTGAACACAAACAGAAAGAAATCCCAGATAGTCAAGGTGATAAAAGCGATATGGCCAACATTTACTTGTCTGGCTAATAACTTTACTCTTGGTAAACTCAAATTTACTGAGCACAATTTCACCCTGGACATCCTCTGAGAAGGTGTCTCATCATAGATTAGATTCAAAAGCCCTTTAAATGGATTTATCCGTGGATGTCCCCTTGCTTTCCCGTTCTCCTTATGTTGAGAGTGATAGAATCACTCAGAGGAGCTGGAGGAGAAATGACACAGTGATATAGGCACCCAGAGGACCCACTAGCAGTCAAGGACCAGCCCTGTTATTGGTATAAACATTAAAAGCCATCTGTTGAATTGGACTCATGTTTTATGAAAGAACAAGTCAGATAGATGCATTCTGGTTAATATGAAATAGCGATGGTTGGCAGCATTGGAATTGCATCATTGATTCATAAACAACTAAGGTTGTATAGTGATAGTGCATATCATACTCAGCATGTTATAAGCATTTAGTAACATTAATAGTATTTAGACAGTTGCTCTTTTTAAAACATATTGTTTTGTCTTTCATGATAGTGTAGTAGACATGACTATACCAGGAACTCAGCTTAGCAACATCTCACCCAGGTCTTAGCGAAGATGTGAAAACTGCTCTCGGTGTTGAATTTACAACATAAAGTCAATAGCCATTCCTCAAAATGTGTCGACATTAACTTTTGACCTGGCTGTGTATCCCCCTCCAGCTTCAATATTTTGATTACAGTCACCATGGCAAACTGCTAAAAATTCCCTCATACAGTAAACACATCTCTTCCCCATGATCAGTCAAGCTTACATGAGAGGAGAGGGCGGTGGAGGGCAGTGTGAAGAAGGAGGGGGGTCCACACAGAGGCCACAGTGTATGACCTGGAGCAGGCCGAACACAGAGGGGCTTTATGTGCTACCAGTCAGCAGAGAGACAGACAGAGAGTTCCCCTTCAGGCTGTTCTAAACACTCCCAGGGACCTGGGCTGAGGGATCACACCCTGGCTACTGCTAAACCATGCTCTTAGAGGTATGTGTCTGCGGTCACTTACCTAAACCAAACCTGGACTCTCTGGGATCACTCAGGCGTGTGGTGAGTCACCTGGACCATGGTGGAGCTGAAGATCAGGATAGGTGTGACCTGGTCTCAGTTGGCCTTATAGACCAGGCCTCTTGGAAGGCCAGACTTTGGTTTCTCTCATTTAGTTTCTCATTAAGATAAATACATCAGCAGCTCAGCGGTTAACTAACAGAGTGATTAATGGTTAGTAGAAGGCACACAGAAAGGCAGTATGGCAAACCCACAGGCATCCCCTGTTCTTCTTTTCTTCGGTGTAACTTAACATGATGTGTTCCGGAGACACAGGAAAACACACACACACTCTCTCCAAGAGTAGCAGTGATCATGTGGTAAGAATTTTCAACCCAGCTCATCTTCTCACGCACATCACGAGATGGACCAGAGCAGCCAGCCAAGAACTAAGGAGGGGTCACCAAGCTGTCTGGAGTCAGGCCACGTTACTCTGCTACAGCAAAGACCGCTGCCGCCACCAGGATGTGAAATCACCCATCTGATGATGGGAGGCGTCCCATTGACACCCAGAGGAGACAGGGACAGTACAGGCTGTCGTGTAGAAAGAGTCCACTGAAATATGGTGCTGTCAGAGGATGGGGGATGCGGGGCAGAGTGGCTGCAGCCGAGGCGCCATCACTCCCTGTGGCTGACTTCATCAGCTTTCCCTGTGGAGCCCATTGGGAAGGATGACGTCTGCAGACATTCTGTATATAAATACATACAGACAGATATATCCCTCACTAACTGGGGGAGTCCTACCTTGCCTTCTGAACATCCGGTCATTAGTTTCAATTGTCTGGGACCATAAACACGAATATCCCAAATTCAATTTCTTCCCCTTTCAAAGAAGGGGAGCCTTAATGAGAATGTATTGCCCTGTTGTTGCAGCCGTGCAGTCGTTCGGACTCCCAGGGATACAAAGGAACGAGACATTTGCATACTCCTTAAAACTGATGAGTGGGGAAAGTGAGAGAACCTAAGTTTTAAGAAGAATCGATCTTTGCCTCAGACACCAAAAACGGGGCCAGATGTTTCAGAGATGAGGCACGAGGCATTTAAACTGTCAGGCTGTGCACTCGAGTGTGTCGTCAGTCTACTACTCAAGCTGCTTCCCGGCCTCCTATAATGCCCATCGCTTTCGATGCAGAGCGCTAACACAAAAAGTGAGATGGTTGTTATCTCAGATATATACGGCACACTCTGCTCTGTATAAAATATGTACAGGATGAGACAGGATGAGCCATTATCAAAACAAATGAGCCAGTGACTGCAGCTGCATGTAAATCAGAACATCGTGTAGTTCACTGTTCAAATGATGGAAACAGTTTACACTGTGCCCACTCAGTTTACACTGTGCCCACTCAGTTTACACTGTGCCCACTCAGTTTACACTGTGCCCACTCAGTTTACACTGTGCCCACTCAGTTTACACTGTGCCCACTTACACTGTGCCCACTTACACTGTGCCCACTCAGTCATTGCTCCTTTTCTCTCCATCCAACCTGGACTCAGCGGTAGATGCAACAAGGAAACGGAAATCCAGGTTAAATATTATACTAATTTGTGTCCCGGATTTCCGTTTACTCTGTTGGATCTATCCCTAAGTATTGTAGGGGTATGGTATGTATCAGGTATGGTATGTAGCAGTCTGTAACCCTTTCCTGCAGTCGAATCACCAAAGCGCCCTCTCGTGGCCTCATGGGTGGAATGTTATTCATATTTTTTGTACAGAAAATCCAGTGTTTCTATGTCAAACGTTTTTAAAAATATATATTTTATTCTGTGGTTTATATAAACTGTAATATTGGGATGTTAACTCAACATTTAAAAACATGTCAACTCTACACTGAGTGTATAAAACATTAAGGACAACCTCCTTTTGCCCTCAGAAGAGACTCAATTCGTCGGGCATGGTGTCGAAAGCGTTCCACAGGGATGCTGGCCCATGTTGGCCCATTTTGACTCCAATGCTTTCCATGTCTCAATTTTCTCAAGGCTTAAAAATCATTCTTTAACCTGTCTCCTCCCCTTCATCTATACTGATTAAAGTGAATTTAACAAGTGACATCAATAAGAGATCATAGCTTTCACCTGGATTCACCTGGTATGTCTATGTCATGGAAAGAGTAGGTGCCCTTAATGTTTTGTACATTCAGTGTATATCTGACATGGTACAGAGCTCTTCTTTTTGTTAAGCCCATAACCATGTGAGTGTGGTGTATACTTTTGTTTCAAAGTAGACTTGTTTAAGAAACCTGATTTAGCCCACTGCAGGAAAAGGTTTTAAGGTGGTTGCATTTTTTTATGAGCATGGCCTTATTTATATTATAGCATATTGGATGACTGTCATTCATATTTCATTCATCCAGCTCAATGTAACATCGACAGGTTTAGGCTACTACATGATACTTGAATTTTCACTATACCCATCATGAGGTTGCTACAATCTAGCCTATGAATGAAAGTGTACAATATACAGTAGGTGTACAAAAAATCTGAATAATCAAGGTGACAGACAGTGACACATTCAATACCACATTGCACATGCTTGCCTGCATCTAGCTGATCTAAGGTGTAATCATTAGAACAACAGTTGAAATCGAGACTTTCTATTGGACAAATTCCTGTATGTTTATCCCCATTTCATTCCGTTTAAGAAATGCTTTTAAATCCTTGATCACATGCAAACACAGTTCACTTTCATAGCAGCCACATACAAACAGCATAATCATTTTGCTTGTTGCAGAACTCCTTCTCATAACTATGTGTTCTCCACCTCTCACCTTTTCTCTTCGTTTGTGGATTTCAGTGCACAACACATCAGCTGTCTGAGACCAGACAAATACATATTTTCGAAGCCAAACCTTCATATCATAACCACTAACCACTACTCATGAACCTACATCGTTGTCAACAACCCGCTCCAAGCAGTTACACAGGTGGGCCCTGGTGGCAATAAATTAAGAAAACCAAAACCTTGACTTGGAAGAGTTCCAGTATTGGATAGCCATAGCCAGCTTGCTAACATAGCATCCCTCTCTGTTTGAGCCGGGTGTTTGAGTATGCTAAACTAGCTAGCTGCATTTGTTAGATAAGTGAAAGTGAAAAAAATTCTCTCTCTCGTTTGTCTTGAATTTTTAAAGAAATGAATTTGCTCAGAATTGTTCAACTATTGTCTTTCTCTCTCTGAGTCAACTACTCATCACATTTTATGCACTGCAGTGCTAGATAGCTTTCAGTACTAGATTAATTATCTGAACCTTTAATTGGGTGGACAACATGTCAGTTCATGCTGCAAGAGCTCTGAGAGGTTGGAGGACATTCTCCAGAAGTTTTTATAATTACTCTGTAAGTCTATGGAAGGGGGTGATAACCATGAGCCTCTTAGGTTCTTTATTCAAGTCAATGTACAAAGAGGAGGACAGAAACTAGTTGTCCTCCGGCTACACCATGGTGCTGTTGAGGCTACTATAGAAACTTAATTGCAAAACAGTGTGTTTTAATCAATTATTTGGTGATGATGTAAATATATTTTAGTATAGTTTTAACTAAAAAGGATAACTTTTTATATTTTGCTATTGATATGTATGAAATTCACAGAGGATGATGGTCCTCCCCTTCCTCCTCTGAGGAGCCTCCACTGGCATGTATTAATTTGTGGAGGTCCATCATCCATTTTGTACGATATCTTACGAATTACAATTCTTATGATATGTTACGAATTGCAATTCGTAAATATGTTGCGATTTTCAATATGTATATGTTACGAATTCCAATTTGTTGTGGCTAATGTTAGCTAGGTGGCTAGGTGGTTAACGCTAAGGTTAACTCATTGCCTAATGTCATCTAGGATAGGGGTTAGGGGTTAAGGTTAAGGTTAGAGTTATGAGTTATTGTTAGGGGAAGGGTTAGCTAATATGTTAAGTAGTTGAAAAGTAGCTGGAAAGTAGTAAATCGTTGCAAAGATGCTAAATAGCTCAAATGCTAAAGTTGGGCTGCTAGACATTTGCGTTATATGCAGACCCATTCACCCAGACCAACCACCCTCTTTAAGTTTAAAGTAACCTTCTTTCTTATGCAACCATATCAAACGTAACATATCGTGCTAATTGAAGTGTCCTGAATTTACATTTACTATATTACGTCTAGTATTTCAGACCAGGCTGCTCCATTTCTCCTTCTCCCGCTCTTTGTTCCCTCCATTCCCAAAGACAATCTCTCCTTTCTCTTTGACCACAGAGCAACATGTTTATCCTCCCTGAAAATGAAGGTCAGCCTTTATTCATTGAATTAATTTGAAAAGCGCAGTAACAGCCAGAAGATGAATTACCTGTGGCCTTGATGTTGTGCTTCAGAATATGTGTGCAGCAGGAAGGCTCTGCAGAATGAGACCGCATGTCTGGGGGCTATTTTTTGGCAGTGTCTGGTTGCATAATAATTCCTTTTCTCTCCTTCCTCTCAATTCAATTATCCTCACCAAGAGAATGCTTGAGTGGGGAGTAGAGCAGTCTCAAGTTATGTCTTCAAGCCTTGTCTCAAATTATGGTCAAATGATGTTGGAATGCTTAGTGACCTTGTAGCTAGTTAGTTCTATCATTGATCTGAGAGTAAGTAAGGATAGAATGCTAAGGCCAAGTCAGAACACTTTGTAACTGTGTCAGAGGAAGTAAGATGGTAAAGACCAAAGGTGGACTAATGAATATTGATGGAGAGGAGACAGACAGTCAGAGACCGGCAGAGATAGATAGACAGGCCATGGAATGAAGATCCATGTAGCTATGACATGATTAAGTGGTCTGTGACTGGTTATTAGATACATCAATTACCTGTCCACTCCCTCTGGCCTCGTGGGAGTTTTAATAGATGGATCTCTAGGACTGTAAGCTGTCCTGTACCTCTCCTATGGGTGTGAATGGATCTCAACTTTGTCCTGAGTGACGGTCTATGACACCCTCACAATGAAGATAATGTCAGACTTAACTCTGCAATACTGTACAGCTCACCGTGTATTTTACAAGTCACTCATCACCCTCATCGGCCCTCCTCACACCCACTGCTTCTTTTCCTAGAGCCTAAGCAGTATAAGACCTCAGTTGATCCCCATAGAGCCACGCCTGTAGCATGAGAGTTCTTAGAGGCCAAAATATGTTCCCAATGTTTACACAAACTGAATCACATGCCATAACATGGATTACATTCACACTTGTC
The DNA here is from genome assembly GCF_023373465.1 of Oncorhynchus keta. Taxonomy (NCBI): domain Eukaryota; kingdom Metazoa; phylum Chordata; class Actinopteri; order Salmoniformes; family Salmonidae; genus Oncorhynchus; species Oncorhynchus keta. The sequence goes on from NC_068422.1 coordinate 66,348,878, forward strand.
CATTTTTAATGTATAGCCTAGGAATGCCTCCCCACCTTCCCCAGGCTGTATCACATCCGGCCGTGATTGGGAGTCCCATACAGTAGGGGGGCACACAAGTGGCCCAGCGTCATTCGGGTTTGGCCGGTGTAGGCCGTCATCGTAAATAAGAATTTGTTCTTAACTGACTTGCCTAGTTAAATAAAAGTTAAATAAAAAAACAAAAAAATTAAATAATAAAGCTGATGTCAAATGTTGTACAGTAACTCACTGCCGTGTATTCTGTTGCCCTGTACTCTCTTTCCAGCAAGCACACACACACACACATGCACACACGCACACACACGCGCACACACACACACACACACACGTACTCGCACACACACACACACACACACAATAATCTGGAGGACTTTTTTTTAGAAGTGTCTGTGTACCGTAAGGAAGAGGCTGAGAGCAGCTTGAACAAATAGCCATCACAGAGAGGAAGTCCCCTCAGAGTGGTCAAGGTAATACAGGGACAAACAGGAGGAACATAACACCCATGGGGATGACACAGGAAATATTGGACATTTTGTTCTCCGGAGATGAGAAATATTTTCATTCCGAAGGACTAGATTTTTGTATTTGTTTTATTTCACCTTTATTTAACCAGGTAGGCTAGTTGAGAACAAGTTCTCATTTTCAACTGCGACCTGGCCAAGATAAAGCAAAGCAGTGTGACACAGACAACAACACAGAGTTACACATGGAGTAAACAATAAACAAGCCAATACACAATAAACAAGTCAATGAAACAGTAGAAAAAAGAAAGTATATATACAGTGTGTGCAAAAGGCATGAGGAGGTAAGCAATAAATAGGCCATAGGAGCGAATAATTACAATTTAGCAGATTAACACTTGAGTGATAAGAGAGCAGATGATGATGTGCAAGTAGAGATACTGGTGTGCAAAAGAGCAGAAAAGTAAATCAAATAAAAACAGTATGGGGATGAGGTAGGTAGATTGGGTGGGCTATTTACAGATGGACTATGTACAGCTGCAGCGATCGGTTAGCTGCTCAGATAGTTGATGTTTAAAGTTGGCGAGGGAAATAAAAGTCTCCAAATTCAGCGATCTTTGCAATTCGTTCCAGTCACTGGCAGCAGAGAACTGGAAGGAAAGGCGGCCAAATGAGGTGTTGGCTTTGGGGATGATCAGTGAGATATACCTGCTGGAGCACGTGCTACGGGTGGGTGTTGTTATTGTGACCAGTGAACTGAGATAAGGTGGAGCATTACCTAGCATAGATTTATAGATGACCTGGAGCCAGTGGGTCTGGCGACGTATATGTAGCGAGGGCCAGCCGACTAGAGCATACAGGTCGCAGTGGTGGGTGGTATAAGGTGATTTGGTAACAAAACTGATGGCACTGTGATAGACTGCATCCAGTTTGCTGAGTAGAGTGTTGGAAGCTATTTTGTAGATGACATCGCCGAAGTCGAGGATCGGTAGGATAGTCAGTTTTACTAGGGTAAGTTTAGCGGCGTGAGTGAAGGAGGTTTTGTTGTGAAATAGAAAGCCGATTTTGGATTGGAGATGTTTAATATGAGTCTGGAAGGAAAGTTTACAGTCTAGCCAGACACCTAGGTATTTATAGTTGTCCACATATTCTAGGTCGGAACCGTCCAGGGTGGTGATGCTAATCGGGCGGGCGGGTGCGGGCAGCGAATGGTTGAAAAGCATGTATTTGGTTTTACTAGCGTTTAAGTGCAGTTGGAGGCCACGGAAGGAGTGTTGTATGGCATTGAAGCTCATTTGGAGGTTAGTTTGCGCAGTGTCCAAGGAAGGGCCAGAAGTATACAGAATGGTGTCGTCTGCATAGTGGTGGATCAGGGAATCACCCGCAGCAAGAGCAACATCATTGATATATACAGAGAGAAGGTACGGTGGAGTTCGAAATGATCAGTGATCTGTTTATTAACTTGGCTTTCGAAGACTTTAGATAGGCAGGGCAGGATGAATGTAGGTCTATAACAGTTTGGGTCTAGGGTGACACCCCCTTGAAGAGGGGGATGACCGTGGCAGCTTCCCAATCTTTAAGGATCTCGGATGATACGAAAGAGAGGTTTAACAGGCTGGTAATAGGGTTTGCAACAATGGTGGCGGATAGTTTTAGAAAGAGAGGGTCCAGATTGTCTAGCCCAGCTGATTTGTAAGGGTCCAGGTTTTGCAGCTCTTTCAGAACATCTGCTGTCTGGATTTGGGTGAAGGAGAAGCCGGGGAGACTTGGGCGAGTAGCTGCGGGGAGGCGGAGCTGTTGGCCGGGGTTGGAAGTAGCCAGGAGGAAGGCATGGCCAGCCATTGAGAAATGCTTTTTGAAATTTTCGATCATCATGGATTTATCAGTGGTGACCGTGTTACCTAGCCTCAGAGCAGTGGGCAGCTGGGAGGAGGTGCTCTTGTTCTCCATGGACTTTACAGTGTCCCAAACTTTTTTGAGTTAGAGCTACAGGATGCGAATTTCTGCTTGAAAAAGCTAGCCTTTGCTTTCCTGACTGACTGTGTATATTGGTTCCTGACTTCCCTGAACAGTTGCATATCGTGGGGACTATTCGATGCTATTGCAGTCCGCCACAGGATGTTTTTGTGCTGGTCAAGGGCAGTTAGGTCTGGAGTGAACCAAGGACTATATCTGTTCTTAGTTCTGCATTTTCTGAACAGGGCATGCTTATCTAAGATGGTGAGGAAACTACTTTCAAAAAATGACCAGGCATCCTCGATCGACGGGATGAAGTCAATATCCTTCCAGGATATCCGGGCCAGGTCGATTAGAAAGGCCTGCTCGCAGAAGTGTTTTAAGGAGCGTTTGACAGTGATGAGGGTTGGTCGTTTGACCCCGGACCCATAGCGGATACAGGCAATGAGGCAGTGTTCGCTGAGATCCTGATTGAAAACAGCGGAGGTGTATTTGGAGGGCAAATCGGTCAGGATAATGTCTATGTCTATGCCCATGTTTACGGATTTAGTGTTGTACCTGGTGGGTTCCTTGATGATTTGTGTGAGATTGAGGGCATCTAGCTTAGATTGTAGGACTGTCGGGGTGTTAAGCATATCCCAGTTAAGGTCACATAACATAACAGAACGAACTCTGAAGCACAAATGGTGTCCAGGGCACAGCTGGGAGCGGAGGGGGTCGATAGCAGGCGGCAAGAGTGAGAGACTTATTTCTGGAGAGGTTCATATTTAAAATTAGAAGTTCAAACTGTTTGGGTATAGACCTGGAAAGTATGGCAGAACTTTGCAGGCTATCTCTGCAGTAGATTGCAACTCCTCCCCCTTTGACAGTTCTATCTTGACGGAAGATGTTGTAGCTGTGTATGGAAATCTCAGAATTGTTGGTGGCCTTCGCAAGCCAGGATTCAGACACGGCAAGGACATCTGGGTTGGCGGAGTGTGCTAAAGCAGTGAGTAAAACAAACTTAGGGAGGAGGCTTCTGATGTTGCCATGCATGAAACCAAGGTTTTTTAGATCACAGAAGTCAACAAATGAGGGTGCCTGGGGACACGCAGGGCCTGTGTTTACCTCCACATCACCTGAGGAACAGAGGAGGAGTAGGATGAGGGTACGGCTAAAGACTATCAAAACTGGTCGCCTAGAGCGTTGGGGACAAACAATAAAAGGAGCAGATTTCTGGGCATGGTAGAATAGATTCAGGGCATAATGTGCAGACAGGGGTATGGTGGTGTGCAGGTACAGTGGAGGTAAGCCCAGGCACTGAGGGATGATAAGAGAGGTTGTATCTCTGGATAAGCTGGTTATAATGGGTGAGGTCACTGCATGTGTGGGAGGTGGGACAAAGGAGGTATCAGAGGTATAATGAGTGGAACTAGGGGCTCCGCAGTAAAATAAAACAATGATAACCAACCTAAACAGCAGTATACAAGGCATATTGACATATGAGAGAGACATACAGCGAGGCATAAAGTAATCACAGGTGTTGATTTGGAGAGCTAACTAAGACAACAATGGGTGAGACAACAACAGCTAATCAGCTAAAACAACAACAGGTAAAATGGCAATGACTGGGCAGAGAGGTTCGGTTAACTACACACAGAGCCTGAGTTCGCGGCTGGGGACCCGAAAAATAATAATAATAAAAATAATAAAAAATAAACAGAATGGAGTACCGTGATTAATGGACAGTCCAGCGGGCATCAGCTATGTAGCCAAGTGATCATAGGGTCCAGGGGGCAGCAATAGATGGAAGAGGAAAGCCGCTGAGTAGTCGCTACCACGCTAGCACGAGTGCGACACAGCGTTTAAAGTTAGAAGCCCGGGGCTAGTAGAAGCTTCTGCTTCGACGTCCGACGGAGGCCGGTTGAAGCAACAGTGGATGGAGTATTCGTCGGCAGACCTGCCGTGGTGGTGCGGCGGGGCGGCGTGTCGACTAAGGATCCAAGCCAGATGGCGAAAGAGGTATTGTAGTTGTAGTAATTTAGTTTTCTATCCGGGAGATGCGCCTGGCTCACGGCTAACTGGTGCTAGCTTCGGGGCAGGGGCGTTAGCCACTCGGTAGCAGTGGTGATCCGGTGCCAAGGTCCAGAGCTTATGGGAAGGATCTGGTGGAGTAGTGGGTTCTCGCTGTGTTTGGGTGGAGTCCGGGTGAAAAACTGAGTAGGCCGGGAGGTGGGCCTCAGGGATAGTTTCGGTACTGGGTAACTCGGTGGGTGCTAGCGAGCTGTGAAGATCAGGAGTAATGGTCCAGGGATTACAGCAGGAATCCAGCGTTGTAGTGGAGAGACAGTCCGTTACTGGTAGGCTGGCGAGTATTATCCAAGCTAAAAAAAGGGCTGGTACCTGTGCAGAAGATAAAGGCCACAAGCAGTGGCTAACAATGACTAAATAGCTTGTAGCTAATTAGCTGGTTCTCTTCTGATGGCTAGGTGGTTCTTGCTATAATGTCTAAAAATTTAAAATAATAGCGGTTCCGTATCACATTGGGTGAGGCAGGTTACCGGAAGGTATAATTGAACTAAAATGGAGAAGAAGAGATGAAAATAAAATTGAAATATATACCAAAAAGACGAAAAAATACAAAAGTACACGAGAAGACGAACAAAACACGTCTGTACTGCTATGCCGTCTTGGAATCGGATGACATTTCTTCCTGAACAAACACCACTGGCTGTGGTCACCCAACATATTCAAATCATAAATCTTTACGCAATCGTGATAAAAAATTGCCTTTAAGGTCCAATGCAACATTTCTGGGTAACAATTAAGTACCTTACTGTGACTTTACTGTGATTGTTTTAATTTTAAATGGTAGAAAAATAGCTTCCTAGCAAAGAACAATTTCTCAGGCAAGAATTTTGCTAGGACTGTCTGGGCGTGGTTGAGTGGGGGGCAAATCAAAACTAGCTGTTAATGGCAGAGAAGTTTGGAACTCTCTTTCTTATTGGTCTATTAACTAACTAATTTAAAGCCAAAACTCCCTCCCACCAAAACACGCTGATATTTCAGACGGTCTTTTCAAACAGCTCTCATACTAAAAGGGCATTGATCATTATCACTATTTTCACAATTTCACATTATTATTCCAACCTTATAGTTTGGAAATATATATAAAATACAGGTAAATCTGATTTTGACTGCACCGGGTCTTTCAAGAATTACAGTAAAAGTAAAGTTGAAGTGAGTTTAACAGAGGGCAAATCCCTGTTTTTATAATCTTATCCTGCTGCATTAGTAATACAGGAAAAGTATCGGCCAGACTGTTACACAGGCAAACAGTCCCTCCCTCACAGTATGAATCTAGGCTGCTCCACTCTCCTGGTGAGACAAGCCTGTGAAATATCCTCAAACACTTTCACTCAGCCTCTCTCTGTGTGTGTGTGTGTGTGTGTCTGTGTGTGTGTATGTGGGTGGGTTGTATCTGTTCTCTTCTCCTTTCATTCTCTTCCATTGGGTTTTTCAAAGAAACTAAATCAACTCTTCTTTGTTTAGAGAACCTTCTAATAACCCTTTCTACTGAAGGTGATTGTTCCTTTTAGGAAGTCTTCAAAAGGGTGGATATTGCTTGCTGTGATATGTCCTATACTCCCTACTCGGGCTTTCCTGTTACCTCTTGTTGCTTTAAGTGTGTATCACTAACCCACATATTTGTAGTCTAGTTAGTAGTCTAGTTAGATTGGCCTGTACTGTGGGGTCAGGAATGCTCCGTAAAATAAGCCTTAGCCCTTCAGCTGCTGTTGGAAAAGCATCATTATAGAGAAACACGTCAACAAATGTTACTTTTCAGTTTTGGGGTCATTTGAGAAAGCTTTTGCTTTATATAAAAAAGGCTACACTTATTTTTGTTTCTTTACCAAAGGCACTGTCTGTCCATATCCATGTTCTTATATGGACATTATGGCATTGGATGCCCATAATGATGTTCAAATGTAAAGCCAACCCAATCAAGCTGATCTTACAACATGTCTCCGAACAGGAGATGTGTGCTCCATTTCAGGCGTACTAACATCAAGAGAGTGATGACCAGCAAGCCTGATGGGAGACACAAAGTAATTAGTTGTGCGATATCACATGATGAATGCACGACACAAATGAGACAGCCATGTCTCTTGCTTGGCCATGAACAGCTGTCTATATACAGTGTGGCAAAAAAGTATTTAGTCAGCCACCAATTGTGCAAGTTCTCCCACTTAAAAAGATGAGAGAGGCCTGTCATTTTCATCATAGGTACACTTCAACTATGACAGACAAAATCCAGAGAGAAAAAAAATCCAGAAAATCACATTGTAGGATTTTTTATTATTTGCAAATTATGGTGGAAAATAAGTATTTGGTCACCTACAAACAAGCAAGATTTCTGCCTCTCACAGACATGTAACTTCTTCTTTAAGAGGCTCCTCTGTCCTCCACTCGTGACCTGTATTAATAGCACCTGTTTGAACTTGTTATCAGTATAAAAGACACCTGTCCACAACCTCAAACAGTCACACTCCAAACTCCACTATGGCCAAGACCAAAGAGCTGTCAAAGGACACCAGAAACAAAATTGTAGACCTACACCAGCCTGGGAAGACTGAATCTGCAATAGGTAAGCAGCTTGGTTTGAAGAAATCAACTGTGGGAGCAATTTTTAGGAAATGGAAGACATACAAGACCACTGATAATCTCCCTCGATATGGGGCTCCACGCAAGATCTCACCCCGTGGGGTCAAAATGATCACAAGAACGGTGAGCAAAAATCCCAGAACCACAGTGGACCTAGTGAATGACCTGCAGAGAGCTGGGACCAAAGTAACAAAGCCTACCATCAGTAACACACTTCGCCTCCAGGGACTCAAATCCTGCAGTGCCAGACGTGTCCCCCTGCTTAAGCCAGTACATGTCCAGGCCCGTCTGATGTTTGCTAGAGAGCATTTGGATGATCCAGAAGAAGATTGGGAGAATGTCATATGGTCAGATGAAACCAAAATATAACTTTTTGGTAAAACCTCAACTCGTCGTGTTTGGAGGACAAAGAATGCTGAGTTGCATTCAAAGAACACCATACCTACTGTGAAGCATGGGGGTGGAAACATCATGCTTTGGGGCTGTTTTTCTGCAAAGTGACCAGGACGACTGATCCGTGTAAAGGAAAAAATGAATGGGGCCATGTATCGTGAGATTTTGAGTGAAAACCTCCTTCCATCAGCAAGGGCATTGAAGATGAAACGTAGCCCAGCAACAGCCCCAAAACATCACTGTTCTAGAGGAGATCTGCATGGAGAAATTGGTCAAAATACCAGCAACAGTGTGTGAAAACCTTGTGAAGACTTACAGAAAACATTTGACCTCTGTCATTGCCAACAAAGGGTATATAACAAAGTAGTGAGATATACTTTTGTTATTGACCAAATACTTATTTTCCACCAAAATTTGCAAATTAATTCATAAAAAATCCTACAATGTGATTTTCTGGATTTTTTTCTTCTCATTTTGTCCGTCATCGTTGAAGTGTACCTATGATGTAAATTACAGGCCTCTCTCATCTTTTTAAGTGGGAGAACTTGCACAATTGGTGGCTGACTAAATACTTTTTTGCCCCACTGTATTTGTATTCACTGTATATTTTTGTGAATCAGAAAAGGTCTGTTTTGCATTCCTGCACGGATGCTGCATGATAAATGTACAGGACAACACAGACAGACCTACAGTAAATGCCATAATGCAATAAACATACCTTCACCTGACATTTCAGAGTAGGAAACCATAAATAACTTTTCAATATTCAAATCTCAGGGCACTGTTTGTCCTATTACGTGAACGCTCCGGAGCAGTGTAATCCCAAACTGACCATGCAATTCTTATTTACACATAATAGGGACAATAAAATGAAGTGACATATCAAAATGGATATAGGTCCAAATCCTAACATGAGATACACACATGAAACTGGAAGTTGAAGTCATTTCCAGCATTGAAGTTTGCTCCAATGTTTATGTCTCGTGCTTGAACACTTTTTTTTTTAACACAGTGACAGAAACCACATGGGTAACTACAGCCTGTAAACAACCGTCACATGTCAGTACAAACACCTTATAGAGGTGTAAATGTACGTCTTTATTAGGTATGTCATTTTTGACAGGTGTTCAAGAACAGAAGAACTCAAGCAAATCAACATATACTCTATATATTTAATGATGCCTGCTATAATCCACAAGTCTAATAGTGTCATTCCATTGATTGAATAGAATCTCCTAATTATACTTTCCACCTGTCTTGGTAAACAATATCAAGAGCAACCAGAATACAAAGAAGTGTTGGTCAATGACAGCATTGATAGACTACTATGTACAATCTTAAAATGGTCATGTTAACGTGTAATATGGTATATAAACAGAATACAAGACTAGACCTGTTCTGCATTTGTTCATGTTTCTAAATCCTTTCTCTTAAGTGTTTTACTGTAGGTGTGTGTTGCAATGGAGTGTGTGGGAGGCCATAGTGGGCCATCATCACAGGGATGTCTGATAGAAACCGTACACTCAACTGGAAACAATAGCTCACTCTTTGAGAGGTAGGTATAGAGGCGGCATTTCGGCACTCTGTCTGTCTGTAATGCCAAGCTAAACCTACTAGTGTAATGCATCACAATGATATGTTTTTACAACAGTAGTTTCTTCTTTACAGTCACTCTCTGCCGCAACACACTCAATTTGAACAAATACAAAGTATGTTCTGGATTCGTATAAAAATCGATATATGAGTTCCTGGAATTTCACAAATACAGCAACAATTCAAACACAGTACTAAAGACCCTTTCATTAAAGAAGAGAAGAATCAAAATACAATCAATTAAAGCAAGTACAGTTCTCTATAGCTAAAACCATGCATCAGTGGGTTAATTGTCATGTACATTCTTCTTACAAAGCTACAGATAACCTATTTGGCATCTGACCAGTGTTGGTAGTTGAAAAAGAAAACTCCAATGTAAGTTTAATTCTGGAAAGCACCTCCTTGAAAATAAATGGCAGTTCTGCCAACTAAGCTTTATGTTTTCTTGTGAGACAAACACAAAAATGAAGGACGAGGACGAAAACGGACTTTGACGGTATTTAGAGGCGGTAACGCTCTGGGTTCTGACAGCCTCTTTATGTTGAGTGACTACTTGACGGAGACTAACGTGTGCAAACGAACAAGACCTGGCTTCTCCCCTCTCTCTCGTCTCTCGATAATATTACACTATGTAGATGTGCTCAGAGAATCACATTGTTTTAAAACTGGCACAAAGAGGCAGAGAGAAGAAGAACAACACTATAATGGTCCTAGTGAGTCACTGGCTGGAGCTGCCATGTCTTCCTCCCAGACAGCGTGGATGAATGCACCATTTATTGTTTTGTTGTTGGATTGCAGTTGAGCCCAGACTCGTCTGGGACCACTAATTTCAGCACCAGCTCCATTTCACACCTTATTTCAAACCAAACCGAGCCACTCCGCTCACAGCTGTGAGCAACGTACTCACAATGTCCAAGATGTTTACTATTTCATGGACAAAAGCCTCATTAAGGCTGTCAGAGTAGAAATACGAGCAGTGGGGTTGGTCTGGGACAGAAGGTTATGGATAATATAGAAGGAAAACAACAATGGAGAGGGTGAGAGACTGGAGTGTTGAGTTTGGTATGGGTTTTCAGTTTGTGTGCTTGTGTATATATCCCCATGTTCTCTTCAGTGCCACTGGAACCCGTGTTCACTCTGGGCCCAGGAAACCAAAAACAGCACAAACAAAACAACAGCAACAGCAACAACAAAACAAATTCCATTCACATTTCAATGGAACAGCACTGTCCTGGAGGACTCACCCTGGCTGGGCAGCCTTCCCACGTCCGATCAGGACCTTCAGGATGGACACAGAACAAACAACACAATGAGGCGGGTGTTGATAACACAGAGAGACAGAGAGGTTAGTGTACCTGTCCACACATTCTTATTAAAGGCCCTTTCTGTAGACCGAGGCAACGTTATTATAGTAAACTTAAATTGAAGCTAAAATGAAAACAAATCATGAAAAACGAATAATGAAAAACGGAAATAAAATAATGAATAAACCTGTTTGAAAAACTAAAACTATTATCTTTGACACCAAAACGAACTAAAAGAAAATAAAGCAATCATGAATCATGTTCAGTTTCATTTTTCCCCCTAAACGTTGGACAGAAATTGAATTTCAATGGGGTTGTCATGCTTTTGAAGTGTTTTAAAGCTACTGAACCGGGCAGGTAAATGCTGCCAGGAGATGGGTAAGTTTCAAATAGGCCTAATTTGTGCATTTACTGTCACTAGCTATCACTAGCTAACAGGGAAAAAAATTGGCTAAGTAGCCAACTTGATTCTTCTTTAGGAACGGACATGCCGAAATGTAAGATGGGGTGGTGCGTTTTTAGCCCAGTGGGCCTGTCTAACTTTTTTGTTGTTGTGCAAAATCATCATTATCTGGCTAATAATGGGGGCCTTAAAGAAATAAAATGGGCTGGTGAGGGGGCCTCAAGTGAAAAAATGGCTGGTGTATCAGGGCCGAATTTTGGTCCCAGTCGGCCCCTGTTCTTCTTATATGTACCACTAAGTTAAAAAGCATTGAATCTGCGTAAACATGGGTTAGAGCGAGTTTCCTTCCACCATATTGCTTTTGCACCAGTCTCAGTGCTTTTCCATTTAAATCCAAGTTACATTGAGCTGGAGTTTATAATTTAAACCTAACCTAACCTTTGACTTGATCAATCATCCCAAAAAAACACACAATCTTTTAAAATGTACAATACAAACGTCTCCTAGCCTCCCCACATGCTTTCTGTTCCTATCACAAAAAAGAAAACTGAAACAAAACAATAAAAAAACGAAATAGCATGTTTGTTGTTAGTTATTCACAGCTAAGACAATCACATAGGGTATATACTGTCATTATACGTTTCTATATCATTCCAATGTCAAAGAAAGGGTCAGTTGGTTTTCTGAATGCTTTAGCCCACTCACCATGTAATTATCTGTGTACTCCCTATATACTCCATAGAACTAGAGGTGATTTACTACCTCACTTGTACATTTTCATTGCTCAGATAAAGTATGCTCTAAAGCCGAGTCTCTTTCATAAAAAGAGATGGATTTTTCAGTAATTTGGAGTGTAATAATGCACTTCCTAATCATCCCATTGAAAGTCCCAATAGCCTTACTGCTCCTTTTGAGAGGCAGTATAAAACAGTCAGTAATCATTCATCTTGGTGACATTGATGAACATGATTCACAGAATCATTAGGTAATGAACTAAAAAACATTATATCAGGTAGTTTGGCATAATAATGAGAGCTTGTCTTTTGACTAGTGTCATAAAAGAGACGTTGCTGTACTCACTGAGATATCTTGCAGTTGGTTGTTGTGACGAAGCGTCCCGTGTAGTGGATATTACACCTCACCACATTGTTGGTGAAGTCAGACTCCAAGATAAGGTACTTGGGGTTGACCTGGAGCTGAGAGGCAGAGGAAGCAGAGGAGGATACCACTACAGCTAGGCAGGTAGGAATAAAACAATAACTTACACAGTACTTTTATCAGTGGAATTCTGGCAGAGACCGGACGGAGAATCTTGACTTGAGATTCTGTATGCGTAAATAAAACATTTGAAGTGCTGCTTAAATCATCTGTTGATGTCAATGGGGAATTGATGAGGAATTAAGATAGCTATATGTGTGCTGTAGGCTAATGTGCTTTCTGACACCTGGAGTTGCATGGCAAATGGTCCAGGAACAAAGGCCAATGTCCAAGGACTAGTCAGCTCTTTCCCTTCTGAGGGGCCAAGGTTGTATCTCTGTTATCTCTGTTACAGTATCCAGAGCACCTGATATTGATTGTGATAGAATAATACTATAGTATCCACGTATGGTTTCTGTCTGAGACTTGTTCACTGAGAATAACTCTGATGCTATCTATATGTATGTATGATCTCTGTGGTTACTGTTCACTGAGGATAACTCTGATACAATCTATATGTTTGTATGATCTCTGTGGTTACTTGTATCTGTATAACGGTGAAATCTGAATTACTATATGCAAAAATATCTCAGTCATCCCCCATACAAGCATTTATATGCTGTGACACCCTGTGGAGATTGGGCCTGGGAGTGTGCAGGTTACTGTAAACTTGGTATCATTTGATTGCTCAATGGTGGTTGGTTTCGGGTTGAAAGGTTACGGCTTCAGATGTTATAAATGGAATGAAATGCCTGATCTCTCTCTTATCCTGTATCCATTCTATGCCCAAAACATTGACAAAGACTCCAGTCACCCAAGTCATGGACTGTTCTCTCTGCTACCCCACGGCAATGCTTTGTAAATGAAGCTTTCTGGCTTGTAGGTGAACCCGTTCATTGTACAATGTTAATTAAATACCTGCCTTTGATATAGACAATTCTCAGACCAATTCTTGCTAGTCAACGTCAACACATTGCTTAAAGCTTGCTTGTATATTTGAATTATCTTTATGGAGTCAGAGAAACATTTGAATAGGCTAATTCTTTATTCTTCCTACGAGTCACATGTGAGGTATTTATAATATCATATATATTGTATATAGACATGTCAAATATTACTGTCCACGACATGCAACCCAATTTAAGATTCATCCCTCATTGAAACACATGAGGTCAACACAGACAGGCAGAGAGCGATGGGACTGAATTGCAGTCAAAACGAGTAGATCGGTATGAGCCACAGTCTAGGAACCGTAATGTTTTATAGCTTAAGACAACTTTCCACATTTTCCCAGTAACCTGGTCGGGCGCACCTTTTCCTATGGAATGTTGCCTTTGGAATGGCGCCTTCCTGGAAGATTACCAAGTACACATCAGAACTTTCCTCTGCTCTTAGTCTCACCTTTAGAATGTAGTTCCCAGGTTGGATGTCTGTTATATCGATCCACTGGCAATCAATATCAGCGTTGTACGTATCGTAGCAGCCCGGACTCAGACCCTGGAGGAACATAGAGGAGAGTTATTCACGTGGAACATCAACAGACTATGCTTATGGCTCAGCAGCAGAGAGACGTGCCTCTGCACCATCTCTGACTCATAGAAAGACTGAGTGGGGTGGAAGAACTGTTAAACAAGAGACTTTGTGGTTGCTCGCTGAACTCAGATGATGATACCTTGTTGCGGTACCTGCTGCAAGACCATGACACCGACTTCCGTCAGACAAATGAATGATGCCATGCCAAGTCTATTGGCAAATCTACCTTAGTGAGATATGTGTTGGTGTATCTACCTGAGTGTGAGATGTGCAGGCATAACGCTTCAGGTGACCAAAGTCACAGGTGGTGTCCTCCAGACAGAAGCTGGCCTTGTGTCCCTCAGCCACCTTTCTTCCTGTGGTGACCTCCAGCAGGTCATAGTGGCTGAACTCATCCATGCTGTGGTAGTGTCTGTGGGTAGATAGAAGGGCAAATAGGTGGTCGGTAGTGCAACAAGAGGGGAATGAATGTCCACTTTTACCATGTAAAAATGCTTTTGTGACAGGTAAAAAGCGTCTGTGTGTCGCGCAGCAGAGAGAGGAGGCATGGCACAGGGTGGTCAGCAGGGGAACAAAGAAGAGTCCAATTTTAACATTTATAAATTCAGTTAATGACAGGTACAACAACCAATACTAGAGATGTGCTCAATTTGCATAAAGGATAATTACACGATAATCAGTAAACCAACACAGAGCAAACTGTTTACTGCAGGCCACCATCCAAAGTCTTTAAATTAGATGTGCTTGTTTATTTGAACAGCCCATTGCCCTCACCTGTCAACACTTCAACTGGGTGCAGCTTGACTGAGCATATCACAACGTACCAAAGGAGACTAGAATGTAATTAATACCTACAACCATGCACTGATGAAGCAAGACATTAACAATCTATTGATGTCTGAGGTCTCGTTAATTACTTTCTATCAATCTGGAAAGTTTTAATCACTATCGCAAGATAAGTGAAGGCTTGAGCATGTATTCGTGTTGTGTGTGTGTGTGTGTGTGTGTGTGTGTGTGTGTGTGTGTGTGTGTGTGTGTGTGTGTGTGTGTGTGTGTGTGTGTGTGTGTGTGTGTGTGTGTGTGTGTGTGTGAATGCGTCTTTGTCAGCCTGTGCGTTTGTGTATGTGTGTGTGTGTGTTTACACAGCTTTAACAGTGTTGGAATGCTGGATCTTGCCACTGCTAGCCTAGTTACCCATGAGAACAAATCATGTCCTCAGAATGTGAAATGAGCTACACCGCTCCGTGTCTCAGTGTACTGCTGGTGCTGGTCCATCTGAAATCATTTACTCTAGTAGCCGTGCACCATCTTGTAGCTGGGATGTGGACCAATGCCAAGTGTCAGACAGTGACCTGAGAGGGCTGGCTGTTTACAGTTGCCCTCTGCAGACCAGCATGTTGTGAATATCCTTTTCATACGAACTGTTAACACTGTGTTACTCAGACAAATCCGACAGATACCGCTACACTGTAAGGTTGAGAATACAAGTGACATACATGGGGGATTCCTTTAAATATGCATTAGAAACAGTGTTGCACTGTGAATAAGAAGACATCCTCTGTCTTATTCAGTCTCCTGCTGTTTGGAATAAATGGCAGCATGGTAAATGTAAAACATATTGTATCTCGATTCCCAGATACAGTAATGGCCTCGTATTTCAGCCAAGTTAGATTTCCTATGAAGATGTCATCTGAACTGTGAACACAGTGTCGAATGGCTGAAATGCTGCAGTGCATTGTCAACCTATTCATCTCACTTTCACTTAAATGTATCCTAATCTTAATTATTGAAATGAATCACCCTTTCTTGCTATTTTTACCGAAAGTCACATTCCAGATTCCAGACACTAAGAATTATGTCAGTGTTTGTTTTGGTGAATGTAGTGCAGGTGTGGTAAGAGCTGGAGCTGGTTCAGTCAGTAGGACTCAGACTGTATAAATAATAACCCAGTCTCCTTACCTCATGCTCCCTGTTCTAACATAGCTACAACTTTTTACTGGCGTAGTCATTAAAAGATTGAATGGAGGCATGGAGGGAAAGGCAGACGGGTACTTTCCACCAATGGAGGAGGTGACAAATGGAAGAAGTCATTCGTTCCATAGCAGTTGGAGATGGTAAACAGCTCCTCTCAGGTGAGGAACAATGTGTTTCCGCAGGCTAAAAGCTACACCATGCGATTCTCTAAGGGGGAATCTGCACCGACTACACAGGGAATCTGTAAACACAGAGGAATTGAAAGGGCTGTACACTGGGTATCCTGCGAGGGCAGCTCTCTGCAAAACACCCACTGTATGTGGTGTGTGTGTGTGTGTGTGTGTGTGTGTGTGTGTGTGTGTGTGTGTGTGTGTGTGTGTGTGTGTGTGTGTGTGTGTGTGTGTGTGTGTGTGTGTGTGTGTGTGTGTGTGTGTGTGTGTGTGTGTGTTTTTGTGTGTATGTGTCTATGGGCAGGGGTTTGGAGGCGGGTGTTCAGTGCAATGGGGGTTTGAAATATGGGCATTATTTTTGTTCCCGCGAAAGACGTTTATTTAGATGGAAGCCTTGAGATTGTTATCTCTCTGTGAGAGTGGGACAGACAGGGAGACACTGAGTCTAGAGCTGTCTGGACTGGAGGGCCCTTTCCCTCGCCTTGTAATCCTGGATCTCCCCTTGTGACTATGTCAACTAGAGAGAATTAACTTTTGGAAGGACACAGAGAGAAGGCTGGAATAAGCCTGGCTTGTAATCCTAACATACAAAACATTCCAATTCCACTTTGCACTTTATAACCACAAGTCATTTTCCAGTTGTGTTAAAATGCAATACAAAGACGTCCAGGAGGCCAGGCAGGAGAAGAGGGGGAAATATTTAGTGGATGGTGTTTGCATTCCATACAGTCCAACCAGATTACAGGAAGCCCAGAAATGTATCACATAACGCCTGGGCAAACAGTAATGGGCCTTTGACCTTAGAGGTAATGCTTGTGTTCACCATAAAGAGAAGAAAAGAGGAGCATAATCGGAATATCTGCATGTATAGTGCATTTGGAAAGTATTCAGACCCCTTGAGTTTCTCCACATTTTGTCACGTTACAGCCTTATTCTAAAACGGATTTTAAATAAATAAATAAATCAACACACAATAACCCATAATGCCAAAGTGAAAACAGGTTTTTAGAAATGTTTGCAAATGTATAAAAAAAAAAAAATTTAAATTTACAATATTATTCCGACCCTTTGCTATGAGACTCGAAATTGAGCTCAGTTGCATCCTGTTTCCATTGATCATTCTTGAGATGCTTCTACAACTTGATTGGAGTCCACCTGTGGTAAATTCAATTGATTGGACATGATTTGGAAAGGCACAGACCTGTATATGTAAGGTTCCACAGTTGACATTGCATGTCAGAGCAAATACCAAGTCATGAGGTCAGATTGTGTTGAGGCACAGATCTGGGGAAAGGTAGAGTTCCTCTGTGGAGATGGGATAACCTTCCAGAAGGACAACCATGTCTGCAGCACTCCACTAATCAGGCCTTTATGGTAGAATGGCCAGACAGAAGCCACTCCTCAGTAAATGGCACATGACAGCCAGCTTGGAGTTTGCCAAAAGGCACCTAAAGACTCTCAGACCATGAGAAACAAGATTATCTGGTATGATGATACCAATATTCAACTCTTTGGCCTGAATGCCAAGTGTCATGGCTGGGAGGAAACCTGGCACCATCCCTATGGTGAAGCATGGTGGTGGCAGCATCATGCTGTGTGCGTGTTTTTCAGGGGCAGGGACGGTCAGGATCTGACTAGTCAGGATCGAGGTAAAGATGAACGGAGAAAAGTACAGCGAGATCCTTGATGAAAACCTGCTCCAGAGCACTCAGGATCTCAGACTGGGGCGAAGGTTCACCTTCCAACAGGACATCGGCCCTAGGCACACAGCCAAGACAAAACAGGAGTGGCTTTGGGAAAAGTCTCTGAATGCCCAGCCAGAGACCGGACTTGAACCCGATCGAACATGGCTGCGGAGACCTGAAAATAGCTGTGCAACAATGCTCCCCATCCAACCTGACAGAGCTTGAGAGGACCTGCAGAGAAGAATGGGAGAAACTCCCCAAAAACAGGTGTGCCATGCTTGTAGTGTCACAGCCAAGAAGACTCGAGGCTGTAATCGCTGCCAAAGGTGCTTCAACAAAGTACTGAGTAAAGGATCTAAATACTTATGTAAATGTGATAATTCTTATTTATTTATTTTTTAAATATAAATTAGTAAACTTTTTTTTTTTAACTGTTTTTGCTTTGTCATTATGGGTTATTGTGTGTAGATTGATGAAGAAAAAAATATATTTTAGGATGATGCCTTAACTTTCAAGGGGTCTGAATACTTTCTGAAGGCACTGTACATAATCCGGATTTTAACTGTGTACATCTATTGTACTGTTTGATCATAATTGATCACTCTATTGTGTAAATGGACAGAAATGTTATATTGAGATTGACATTTTTTATAGAGAAATCTGAATCTAAGGATGCACACTATATTAAAATTAAATTATTAGAGTTCATGCTATCTGTTTGTCTCCATAAAACACTGATTCTAAGGTTTTATCCTAAACTTTCTGTACCGTATAACATTTGCTCAATACACAAATTAAAATATAGATGGATTAAGGGGTCATATACTGACTACTCATTGTATTCCATTGGGGGGGAAAATGTAGGGACAGTGAAGTTGATTTGGCAAAGAGTTGTTCTTTTGTCAAACAAGCACACTTGTTACTGTGTTCTGTGCTGTTCCACTAACACAAATCCATGTCATCATATAATACCAGGCACCAGGCCTATGATGCCAGGGAACAGATTGACAGGAACATTTATGGATTCTATTCCATTTCCATTGGCCAGTCAAATCGAGCTGTTGCATTGGCTAACTCCCGCCCTGGAAACCAATGTATAAACGAACAGTGATGTCACCAGGCAACATTGCCAATCTGCTAATGGGCAGTCAACATTCCATAGAGCTGAGGACAGTAAGTACAGCCTGAAACTTGTTGCACAAACCCAAGGAACACAGACATACTGTGACCAATAAAACCGTTGTGGAACGCAAGGTCATAGAGGAAGGGCAGGGCAGAGGGTGTCCAAACATATCAGTGATGTCATGACATACTGTATGAAGTGAAGTCATGATTGCACCAAAAAGAGCAAATGTGAACGCACTGACCTCAGCTAACCAAACTAACACAAAACGAAAGAGCTAAACAGCCAACTTTAAATGTCACATTTAACAACAAATCCGATTAACCCTGTAGAGCAAGGATCTTACCGTTTTTACCATAGCAAGGTTGTGTACATTGGCGCCTGAGAGGATGGATGCTGTTTTATTGGCTCTTAACCAACCGTGCTATTTTGTTTGTTTTTTCACATTGTTTGTAACTTAATGTGTACATAATGTTGCTGCTACCGTCTCTTATGACCGAAAAGAGCTTCTGGACATCAGACATTACTCCCCTTGAATTGGACAAATCATTTTTCTTTAATGTGCCGGACGAGAGGGATTTACTCCAGACACCCGAACAGGCCCTCATCCCCGTCATTTGCAGGGGAAAGAGACTGGGGTTTCGCCAAAGGAGATCGGGGTGCCTTGTGAGGATCCAGTGACGAGTGGCTAATCTGCCTTTGCCATCAGTCCTATTGGCCAATGTACAATCGCTGGATAATAAAATGGACAAACTAAAAGCATGTATATCCTACCAACTGGACATTAAAAACTGTAATATCTTGTGTTTCACTGAGTCATGGCTTAACGATGACATGAATAACATACAGCTGGTGGGTTATACACCGTACCGGCTGGATAGAACAGCAGCCTCTGGTAAGACAAGGGGTGACGCTCTATGTATAGTTGAAAACAACAGCTGGTGCACGATATCTAAGGAAGTATCAAGGTTTTGCTTGCCTAAGGTAGAGTATCTCATGATAAGCTGTAGACCACACTATCTACCTAGAGAGTTTTCATCTACTGTGGGGCAAAAAAGTATTTAGTCAGCCACCAATTGTGCAAGTTCTCCCACTTAAAAAGATGAGAGAGGCCTGTAATTTTCATCATAGGTACACTTCAACTATGACAGACAAAATGAGAAAAAAAATCCAGAAAATCACATTGTAGGATTTTTAATGAATTTATTTGCAAATTATGGTGGAAAATAAGTATTTGGTCACCTACAAACAAGCAAGATTTCTGCCTCTCACAGACCTGTAACTTCTTCTTTAAGAGGCTCCTCTGTCCTCCACTCGTTACCTGTATTAATGGCACCTGTATGAACTTGTTATCAGTGTAAAATTCAGTCTGGGAAGACTGAATCTGCAATAGGTAAGCAGCTTGGTTTGAAGAAATCAACTGTGGGAGCAATTATTAGGAAATGGAAGACATACAAGACCACTGATAATCTCCCTCGATCTGGGGCTCCACGCAAGATCTCACCCCGTGGGGTCAAAATGATCACAAGAACGGTGAGCAAAAATTCCAGAACCACACGGGGGGACCTAGTGAATGACGTGCAGAGAGCTGGGACCAAAGTAACAAAGCCTACCATCAGTAACACACTTCGCCTCCAGGGACTCAAATCCTGCAGTGCCAGACGTGTCCCCCTGCTTAAGCCAGTACATGTCCAGGCCCGTCTGAAGTTTGCTAGAGAGCATTTGGATGATCCAGAAGAAGATTGGGAGAATGTCATATGGTCAGATCAAACCAAAATATAACTTTTTGGTAAAAACTCAACTCGTCGTGTTTGGAGGACCAAGAATGTTGAGTTGCATCCAAAGAACACCATACCTACTGTGAAGCATTGGGGTTGGAAACATCATGGTTTGGGGCTGTTTTTCTGCAAAGGGACCAGGACCACTGATCAGTGTGAAGGAAAGAATGAATGGGGCTATGTATTGTGAGATTTTGAGTGAAAACCTCCTTCCATCAGCAAGGGCATTGAAGATGAAACGTGGCTGGGTCTTTCAGCATGACAATGATCCCAAACACACGCCCGGGCAATGAAGGAGTGGCTTCATAAGAAGCATTTCAAGGTCCTGGAGTGGCCTAGCCAGTCTCCAGATCTCAAACCCATAGAAAATCTTTGGAGGGAGTTGAAAGTCCGTGTTGCCCAGCAACAGCCCCAAAACATCACTGCTCTAGAGGAGATCTGCATGGAGGAATGGGCCAAAATACCAGCAACAGTGTGTGAAAACCTTGTGAAGACTTACAGAAAACATTTGACCTCTGTCATTGCCAACAAAGGGTATATAACAAGTATTGAGATTAACTTTTGTTATTGACCAAAAACTTATTTTCCACCATAATTTGCAAATAAATTCATAAAAAATCCTACAATGTGATTTTCTGGATTTTTTTTCTCTCATTTTGTCTGTCATAGTTGAAGTGTACCTATGAAGAAAATTACAGGCCTCTCTCATCTTTTTAAGTGGGAGAACTTGCACAATTGGTGGCTGACTAAATACTTTTTTGCCCCACTGTATATTCTTCGTAGCTGTCTATTTACCACCACAAACCGATGCTGGCACCAAGACCGCACTCAATGAGCTGTAAACAGGAAAACGCTCATCCAGAAGCGGGGCTCCTAGTGGCCGGGGACTTCAATGTAGGGAAACTTAAATCCGTTTAACCTCATTTCTACCACCATTTTAAATCTGCAACCAGAGGGAAAAAAACTCTAGACCGCCTTTACTCCACACACAGAGACGGGTACAAAGCTCTTCTATTCTCCTGATTCCTGCTTACAAGCACTAAAGTAGGAAGCAGGACTGTTTTGCTAGCACAGACTGGAATATGTTCTATGATTCTACCAATGGCAATGAGGAGTACACCACATCAGTCACTGGCTTCATCAATAAGTGCATCGATGAAATCGTCCCCACATGGACTGTACGTACATACACCAACCAGAAACCATGGATTACAGGCAACATCCACACTGAGCTAAAGAGTAGTGTTGCCACTTTCAAGGAGCGGGATACCTGAACATCTAATCAAATGGCTACCCAGATTATTTGCATTGCCCCCTCTTTTATGCTGCTGCTACTCTCTGTTATTATCTATGCATAGTAATTTTAATAACTCTACCTATATGTATATATTACCTCAATTACCTCGACTAACCGGTGTATAGCCTGTATAACCTGTATATAGCCTCCCTACTGTTATTTTTCTGCTGCTCTTTAATTATTATTATTATGTTTTATTTTTTTGGTATTTATCTTAAAACTGCGTTGTTGGTTAAGTGCTTGTAAGTAAGCATTTCACTGTAAGGTGTACACTTGTTGTATTCGGCGCATGTGACAAATACAATTTGATTTGAGTATCATAAACCAATAGCATATACTGTATGGGTTTGGGGAAACACTGGTTACTTACTGATGGCAGCTGTGCCACTCCCAGGTGTGTCGAGGTCGGTTGGGCATGAAGTCAGCCGTCCCCTGGTTCTTAACCCTCTGTGGGAAGCGAAGCAGGACTCTGACGTCATAGTCTGTAGTCTCAGCGCTGTAAGCAGTACTGTGGGGAGACAAACACAAAGAATGGAATAGCAATGAGTGACGGAAAGTACAGATGGCTACAGAGAACACATCTCCCAAGGGTTGTCCCGGTGAGTTTTTGATACCTAAGGCTCACAATGTGTTCCTGCAACAAGACAGAATTGAGCGTGTCTGGAAAAGCTAGAGGGAAAAAATATGTTAAATAAATAATGACAGATTACTGTGATTAATCTCCATAGCCTACTGCACACATTTTCAGTTTTGTAGCAAGGAAAGCTTTGAAGTGGACAGGCATACACTGTGTAGAGACGTCCAGTATGAACACATTTTAGAATTGTTGTAATAATAACCTGCATTCCAAAGTATCAGTAAAAATCTTTGCAATACATCTTATGGCTGTTGTTGACATTGGAGTGTATAGCACATTATACAAGGCCATCTGTCCATGACTGCTGATAACACAGACAGGATATGAGAGGGCTTCGAGGAATGGCTGTGCTTGAGACAGGAAGGAGGGCAAACAGGAGAGCCAGTGGAACAACAAAGTTCATCGCCTTCATTTAAATGCTCTGAGGTCTGGGCAATTGTACCGTACCCATCTAACCCTGGGGCCAAAGTCAGAGGACCATTGTGTGTGCTGCGACTGCAGACCAAACCACTCAGAGAACCGTTTACTGACAGGCCACGTTACATAGGCAAGCCTTAGGCTGCGTTTACACAGGCAGCGCAAATCTGATCTTTTGCCCAATTATAGGCAAAAGACATTATCTGATTGGTCAAAAGACGTCAAAATTGTATAAATGCAGCCTTAGTGACAGGCCTAGGTGATCAGATGTCAGGTTATTGATGTTGCACTGTGAACTGGATTCCAAACTTTATATACTGCAGTTTAGATAAGGAGTAACTTTACTAAGCAGGTAGATAAAACAGTCCGGATCTGAGACATAATATGCTAATATTCACCCATAGCCACATGGAATCTTACAATGTGTTCTAACTGGAGGAGACTGATTGTCCATCAGAATGTGACAACTGCCTTACAAAAATTGGTGATAAGAGTGACTACTAACAGAGTGACTACTAACAAAGTTATTGTATGTTCTCCTCATCCAAAGCAAACACAGACACTTATTAAAACACTTAAAAGGTTTCAAATGGTCTCTTACCTTGCCAAGCATTTCTCCTCGGCAGCACAGCGGAGAGAGTACATGTGAGCCCTCTGGATATACGTGGAGGCCTGCACATAGTTGGGATCAGGAACCAGGTCTGGCAAACCTAGAACAAGACACTTGGCTCAACACATAGTATCCTTCGACAGCAATTGATTCAATCATGTTAGTATCAATACCTTGATGCCAATATCAACTTTTACTGGTCTGCTTCCTCCCTTGACAGAATATAGAGTATCGCTGTGGTGCACCGACCAGTGAGGTCATTCCTCAAATGAAACAGCACAGCTTTACACCTCCTCATCCATCAGCTATATTTCATTCCCCTGCGTTGTGTTATTGTAAGGACTTTGATACAGATGCAGTAGAAGTTCATGCTTTTAATGATGTGCAGCTTATAAAGCCTTCCTAAACACTACATACATGTGTTACAAATCATTTATAACCATATTTCATGCTTTATAAACACTTCATAAATGTGGCATAACTGCGTGACATAACCACCAATGTCAAATGTGACATAACCCGCTATGTCAAATATGACAAACTTGTGCTTTATAAAGGGTGGTATAAGCACCGCTTAATAAAGGCCTTATAAATCATATTAAATTGAGGCTTCACAAAGCATTTATAAACCTGTCATACATTCTTGGTAGAGCATCTCAACGCCTGGATATTGAATTTGATTCTCAGGACCACCCATACGTAAACATTTATTCACCAATGACTGTAAGTCGCTTTGGATAAAGGCGTCTGCTAAATGTTATATATTAATTCACTAAAACATTTCTAGGATGGCCCAACCTCTTTCCCTCTTGGGTGCATAGTCAATATTGGACCTGAACTCAACTTTCCCCAAAATGCTGTGCTGCAGAAGGATGTGTGCAGTCATGAACAGCAGAACACTTTGGTGGGGCCTTTAAAAAATATTTGTTTTTGTTTTTGTTTTTCCAGGTTTCGGATTGTTAATTGTTCATGTTTAGACATGTATATCGTTAATGGTTATTGACACTTTTCTACTATTACGTTGGGTACTTTTATTTAAAACATTTCTGAAATTCCCTGACATGGAAGTACTTTTTTAGTGTTGCTGACGAGACACTGATCATATTATGAGTTCAAATGCCTCTGGGCAGCGAAAGGATATTTTCTCCAAATGATTCTGGGGGACTACACACATGCGGCTATTCTGTGTTGAGCGGTTAACAAAGAAACAGGTCCTCCTATCTGCTTCATTTAGAGTTATTTATGCAACTTTAGTTGTGATACACACGTTGGTCTATATGTTAAAATTGATTTTGTATTTGACCCCCTTTTTCTCCTCTCACCGCTGCAACGCCCCAACAGGCTCGGGTGGCAAAGGTTGAGTCATGCGTCCTCCAAAACATGACCCGCCAAACTGCGCTTCCTAACACCCGCCAGCTTAACCCGGAAGCCAGACGCACCAATGTGTCGGTGGAAACAACTGACGACCAGGGTCAGCCTGCAGGCACCCAGCTCGACACAAGAAGTTGCTAGAGGAAATTGAACCAAGTAAAGCCCCCCCGGCCAAATTATCCCCTAACCCGGACGACGCTGGGCCTATTGTGCGCCGCCCTATGAACCTCCCATTATGGCCGGTTGTGATACAGCCCGGGATCGAACCTGGGTCTGTAATGCGATGCAGTGCCTTAGACCGCTGTGCCACTCGGGAGGTCTATATGTTTAGATTTGGAATACATTCTAAGACTGAAAGATGCGACTCTGATGATGAATGGCATGAGCTCTAGTTTGTTTCTTGCGCAGGCTGCACACACTTCATCAGTCTCTCATTCATAATTTGACCAACACTTGATAATGCCTCAAATTTCCTGGCGGCATCCCCCTTGTGTGGCTGTAATGCCCCCTAAAAACATCCAGGTCTTTTGTGGCCAGTGGCCGTTGTACCCTTGGGCTGAATATAATAATTATCATTTCCTTCCCAGGCTGCACCTCTCACTTCCATGATTCTCTCAGATATCTCAATTCTTATTAACCAATGACTGTCACATGATCTGGTCCTTCTCACAGGCATCTCAGCGCCTGTAGGCTACAAGTGAAGACAGACACATCGGGGACGCAACTGCGCGAGTCCTTCTTATCGAATTCCATATTGAAGATATTGGAATAACTGTCCACATTTACTTTTCATCAGCCAATAAGATGAGTAGGCCTAACGAACAGCAGAAGCACTAGCCTATGACAATCTACTATCCCCCATGGTACAAAAGTTGACCTATTCTATTACATTTTTATAGTGAAAGTTATCTTCCCCAAACTTCAAACTCACGCGCCGCCTATGTATGCTAGTTAGGCTCTACACCGGTTATAAAGCAAATTAATGTGCTTCATTTTAAGTTATTTGGCCACTTTAGTTGTGATTCACACCTTGTGATACAAAACATATAGGGCTATGGGCTAGGCTACATGACGTGTGCAAATTAAGATTTTAGAGGGTAAATCATCTTTAATATGCAGATAGATTGTGGCTTCCATCAATGTAATTGTCTGCATCATTTCCAGTCCCCCATACATATATTTTTTGTATATATATATATATATATATATATATATATACAGTACCAGTCAAAAGTTTGGACACACCTACTCATTCAAGGGTTTCTATTTATTTGTACTATTTTCTACATGGTAGAATAATAGTAATGAATATTTATTTATATTTTAGTAATAGTAATAGTTAAGACATCAAAACTATGAAATAACACATATGGGATTAGGTAGTAACCAAAGAAGTGTTAAACACAGGGAATGAGATTAGGTGTAATGTGACTAACATGACATCACTTTATAGTGTGTGCCATCCTTCAGCACAACATGTCACCCTGTATAAAGCATGATTACATCATATTCGACATAGTGGGTTATGTCACAGTTGACAATGGTGATCATTTTATGTAGCGCTTATGAAAGGCTTTATGAAGCCTTTAGAAGCTGAACGTCA
The DNA here is from genome assembly GCF_023373465.1 of Oncorhynchus keta. Classification (NCBI taxonomy): domain Eukaryota; kingdom Metazoa; phylum Chordata; class Actinopteri; order Salmoniformes; family Salmonidae; genus Oncorhynchus; species Oncorhynchus keta. The sequence goes on from NC_068422.1 coordinate 66,375,048, forward strand.
TTTAAAGAGGGACCGAAGATTTAGTGTAGAGTTATGTCCACCAGTTACATATGGTGGCACATTCAGATAGGTGGGCCCTGTGGTCTGCAGTCAGGAATCACTAATTACAGTACATTCCAGATGATCATCTCAGCAGGATTAGTACTCCCTCCCTATAGGTCATTATAGATTCTGATCTTAGTGTACACAAAAAAGCTAATCATGCCAAGAAAAATAAAATGGAGTATACATGAATGAGTCATTCATTCTTTAAAAAATACTTCCCTCACAACCTGAATGTGAATGTGAAAACATGGTTGGTACACATAGGGAGAAAATGATGCTAAAACGCTGGGGCCTCTTTATATGATGTGATGTTTCATGACACTAATCCTAATTTGCACCTGTCATTCCATGTTAACCTTTGGCGTGAAAAATACATTCAGACTATTCATATCTGGAGGGGATAATGATAAGCATTACAGAATCAACTTCCTCAACTAGACTTGCAATTCTGTTCTGCTACAGTAGCCAACGTTAATAATAATAATAATAATATATGCCATTTAGCGGACGCTTTTATCCAAAGCGACTTATGTGTGCATACATTCTACGTATGGCAAATGTTCATATTTCATATTTGCTGTAGGCTCCTAGTAATCAAAAATTGAAAGTTATTTCACATTAATGCAAGAAAATGACCGAGATGGAGGGAGAGAGAAAGAGAGAGAGAGAGAAAGAGAGACAGAGCAGCATGCTAAGGTAAAACAACAATGATCTCACACCCCGCTGTTCCTAAACTGGGCCAGTGATCGACTCTGTCAGAGAAAACATAAGACTAAATAAAAAAGCAGGCCTGAGTTGTCAGAGCCAATGTGTGTCCCATTTCCAGTAAAGGGCATGTCAGAAAGGGTCACTGGGATACCTTATCACCACCCCCTTCCCTCCCCCTTTACCTCAACCTCAAAGGCCAGACATCCACTTAAATGTGAACCAGTTGGAGCAACATAAAGTCAATCTCAAGTTTTGACCTCTGGTACCATTCAAAAACTACCATCAGCTTCATTTTGGTCCCGGCCAAATTGACAAAACAGTAAAACAACTGAAGCCATACGGGGACATGATATTTAGCGTTGCGCTTTTGTATTCTCGCTCTGTCATCACGGTTGTTTACAGCAGGCCTTGGATACAGTTTGTTTATAGGAATTCTACAGAGAAAGCTTCCTATCTCCTCTGCCTGTTTAACATCCAGGTGAGCCTTCCCCAGTTTAGACACAGGTTCAAGTGAGGGATCTGTCTTTCCCAGCACTGTGTACACATCCTATTTGTCATCTCTCTGAAGCAGACTTACAGGCCACGGGAAGCTTCCTGGGGCAGACCATGTAAACACTGTAAGGCCTGTGTGAAATGCAGAGTTTTTACATCCAGCAGCGGACTCTTCTCCCTCTTCTTTCGGCAAAGCCTTTGTTCTTTAGCCCCCTAATCTCCGGAAACTGGAAATTGGGCATTTTTCAGAGGGATATAGTGTGTCTGAACCAAAGGCTGATCAGCCCTCAAAAGCATTTGACAAGGCTGTACATACTCTATCATATTTTAAGTGGGGCACTAGAGAAAAGATGTTGGATTTTGCCAGTTCTTTAATAATTTCTTTCCCTGAAAGTGTACAATACACAACATATAAACACATCCCTTTTACGAAGTCAATGGCATGTCATTTATTTTTTGAGAACAGCTCTTTCATTAGAGTGGGTGCATGTGAGAATACGTGAGAGCTTAAGAGTGCTGAGAGAATAGAGTGCAATATAATAGTGCTGTGATGGTTGCAGTCACAGCTCTCCGTGAACAAGACAAGTCCGAGCCTATTGCAACACACCAACACAGGCTCTTTCCACATCCCTCATTTATTCTTGTTCCCATTAAGGCCATTTGGCAATAAACAAGACAAGTTACTACTTATCTCTATTGACAAGTCAATACATTAACACTTCCCACTGGGCAAAAACTGGTTGAATCAACGTTGTTTCACGTTAGTTGACAACTCAACCTCAATATAAATCAAAACTAGACATTGAACTGATGTCTGTGCCCGGTGGACTTTGGATAGTTCATGTGTAGATGCTCTACAGACTATCACTAACATTTCAACTGACTATCTATTAACCCTAACCCTAATCCTAAACGTAACCCTTATCCTAAACCTAAACCTAACCCTTACCCTAACTCTAGCCCTAACCCTTATTCTAAACCTAGCCCTAACTGTAACCTAAGCAAGCGGTTTCTTATCAACAGATAGTTTGTTGACAGAATGACCACGTGTAGAGCATCTACAGATGGACTAGCCAGGCTATCCAAATAAAATGTGACCCTGAATAATGTCTAATCGGTCTTTGATTTGAGTCCTATTCATTTGAGTGGGAACAAAGCGAACCGGTCTCCACATTTGAAGGTATGTCAGTTAAATTGGAATCCCTTGCAGCCTTCGCTTCTATTGACTGTCGGCCCACAGGAGGAACTTATATCACATTTATTAAATGGCGTGTGAGAAAGCTGAGGCATCTGCACACATGTTGGCTGTGTCTTGGACAGAGAAGAATGCTTCCACATTCCAGTGTCTTAATGCGTTAGACTGAGTTATGGAACTGAAGCACATGGCACATTAAAGAGCCTCATGCACAGTCTGGCCAGGCAGAGGAATAGAGATATGTGTAAGTCAGTCTTCCATGCTCCCAACCAGAGGAGAGTACCCCATCTGATGTCCCAGCTCCTCAGGCCATGGAGGCTCCAAGCAGCCAGGACAGAGAAAACTCCCACACACGTGTTGGCAATTGCGTCACTTTTCGCCACACGGCTTCAGTTACTGTAAATAAATGTTTTCCACATTGATAACTTTGGGCTCCAATAATAAAGTCGGTGTCCACCCCTTACCCTCACCATACTCCCTAACCCAGCCCTGTGATTGGCTCTCAGAACAGAGTATATCAATTACCCTTGGTTTTCAAGAAATTGTGTGTTTTGAATTACAAAACGAATATTGGGCATTTTGGCTGGGCCACTGCATGTTTAAGAGCAGCTCGTTGATGCTCCCTCCCTCCCTCTTCACCCCAGCTCATACTAAATATTTGTTTGATTTCCTGAGGCAATGGACCATGTGAAACAGGGACTTTCCACTAATCCCCCCCCCCCCCTCTTCTGTCTCTCTCTCTCTCTCTCTGGGAGTGGTACAGGCAGCACCCCCCTCCTCCTCTCTCTCTCTCTGGTAGTGGTACAGGCAGCACCCCCCCTCCTCCTCTCTCTCTCTGGTAGTGGTAGGCAGCAGCAGCAGGCAGCACCCCTCCTCCTCTCTCTCTCTCTCTGGTAGTGGTACAGGCAGCAGCCCCTCCTCCACTCTCTCTCTCTGGTAGTTGTACAGGCAGCACCCCCCTCCTCCTCTCTCTCTCTCTGGTAGTGGTACAGGCAGCACCCCCCTCCTCCTCTCTCTCTCTCTCTGGTAGTGGTACAGGCAGCACCCCCTCCTCCCCTCTCTCTCTCTCTGGTAGTGGTACAGGCAGCACCCCCTCCTCCTCTCTCTCTCTCTGGTAGTGGTACAGGCAGCAGCCCCCTCCTCCACTCTCTCTCTCTCTGGTAGTTGTACAGGCAGCACCCCCTCCTCCCCTCTCTCTCTCTGGTAGTGGTACAGGCAGCACCCCTCCTCCCCTCTCTCTCTCTCTGGTAGTGGTACAGGCAGCACCCCCTCCTCCTCTCTCTCTCTCTCTCTGGTAGTGATACAGGCAGCACCCCCTCCTCCTCTCTCTCTCTCTCTGGTAGTGGTACAGGCAGCACCCCCCTCCTCCCCTCTCTCTCTCTCTGGTAGTGGTACAGGCAGCACCCCCCTCTCTCCCATCTTGCTCACCCAGGCCCCAGTCACCCTCCTCCAGCCAGCCCCAACACCGAGGTAACCTCTATTCCCAGGTTCTACACCCAGACCTCCCCAAGAGCCAAGCCATTTTCAGCAGACTATTTACTCCCCAAGCTATGACACAGTGAGCCCTGTGTGTGCGCTCACCACATTGGCAGGCCTTTCTCAACACCTGGTTTCAATAACCCCTCTGAGTGAGGGGGAAAAGATGAACCGTCCTTCAGTAGAGTTTGCTTTTACATTTACATTTAAGTCATTTAGCAGACGCTCTTATCTTTTGTTTGGCAAATTATAATTGAAAGACTTGAGCCAGTAAATAGCAATGAAATTCTGGTTATTTAAAAAGAGATTTCCATGTACTGTGTTTTGGGCCTGAGAGATGTGAAATGAAAGACCTCTAGAAAACAGTGTACTTCTCCAGCTGCAGAGGCACATAGCTGGGGAGACAGGTGGTAAGGGTTCTGCTCCCCCTGGGCTCACACTGTCCACCGCTGTCAGGAAGCAGCAGAGGAGCAGAGTAGAGGAGCCACATTCCCTTCTTGTTTTCTTTCCTTCAACTGAGGAAAAGCTTGGATGTGACCCCACAAGTGCATCATCCACTTCACATGTGCGCTACCATTAGGATCTGGTGGTTCCTTCGTGGTTTGCATGACTGTCTTGTACCGCTCACATCAAACCGACTATAAAGTTGACTAAATAGAAGATGACAAATCTCTCTTGTTTCTTTAGGACCACATACAGATAATCTTTCATACTCTCAAAACAAAATACTGTACATTCTGATGATTTAAAACATCTGGTTGGACAGTGGACAAAGAGCTGGCTTTGTTATAAGACATAAGACGTTGAACTAAATGACTTTGTGCATGTTAATTGCGCGTACCTCTCTGTTCCGGCCGGTAGACACTCCCGACGTTGACGCTGGGGTTCTCCACGGCCGTGTTGGGGCTTCTACCTGGCACCACAGGCGGAAGGAAAGGAGGCTGTGGCTGCACCTGGGGCCTACCGAACGGGGGGAACTGCTCGTACTGGGGACTTCGTACTGGAGGCTGAGCGCCAGCCACTGTCCTGTCCGGGGCAGCGGGCACTGTGTCGGCAGCAGCAGCAGGATCTTCTCCTCCATTGTAGAGGCTGTGTGTGTATCTGCGGTCCAGGCCATCTGAGAAGGGTGGCTGGGCAGCCCGTGCTGGCACAGCAGGCATGGCAGGCATGGCAGGGTTGGGCCCGTAGCCATAGGACTGGTAGTAACGGTAGCCATCCTCACCATAGTCCTGAGGGGAGCGTGGAACCACAGGGGCCAGACCAGCACCCGTTCCATACCCGACTCCAGTGTATCCTCCACCGACACCAGCATATCCTCCACCACCAGCACCGTATCCTCCACCACCAGCTCCATAGCCTCCACCTGTGGCCCTCTGGAAGGGTGGCTCCGCGTAGCCCCGACCTGCTCCCTCCACCACACTAGGATCATAGGGCAGGGGGTAGGGCTGCTGAGGGAAGGGGTATTGCGGGTAGGGTTGGACAGGGACGTTGTAGGAAGATGAGAAGGATGATGAGGACGATGAAGAGGACCCAGTGGATGGCCTAAAGCGGGGGTTGGTGGAGCCTGTCCCCACGGAGCCCTGGCGCCAGTTGTCGGGCACCTGTCCGAAGCCAAATGGATGTCTGGCCTGTCCTCTCACGGTCTCCGAGCCTCCCCTGGAGGGGGCCTGCCTGCGTACATTCCCACCTTGTGGTCTGCGGGGGGTTCGGGGGCGAGAGTCAGCCACCACCACTCTGTGACTTCTCTCCTGGTCCTGTGCTCTGGCAGGGACGTACTCGGCTCCACTGTTGAGGAGACTGAACCTCCGGCCGTTGTTCTCCCACTGGATCATTTGTCTCCAGGGGGTGGCAGCGACATCCTGCCCCACAGCCTGGTCCTGGGCCTGGGCCCATCCGGAGCCCAGTAGCACACACACCAAGCTCATCACAACAAGAGGCAGCATCATCATGACACTAAACACACCCCAACTCACCACCACACAGAGAAAACAACCAACAGCCGCTCAAACACGACCAACCACCTGTAGCCTATGTCAACACAGCATGAATCCTTTCCTGGGGGTATGGAGCAGCGCGTGGTGGGGGTGTGGAGAGGATAGCAGGAGGATATGCCAGTGGTTCTGTCCATTCGCTGCTCCTTACAACTGGCTAGAGAGGCTGAGGATCAGTCTGTGTCCAGGAGCAGTCATATCCGGGAGGGGGGAGTGGGCTCCAGAGGCCCCGCTGGTGATGCTAGTGTCTGTTAGTGCTGTGAGAGAATGCCCTGTCTTCCTGGCTGTCTAGCTGTGCTGTGACTGTCAGTTGACTGAGCATTGCTCTCACTCAGCCTTCTGGAGAGGAGTGCCTGCCTGTGTGCCTTGACCGAAGCCTTCTGGAGAGGAGTGCCTGCCTGTGTGCCTCGACCGAAGCCTTCTGGAGAGGAGTCCCTGCCTGTGTGCCTCGACCGAAGCCTTCTGGAGAGGAGTGCCTGCCTGTGTGCCTCGACCGAAGCCTTCTATTTGCTTCTCTGATTGCTTACAATGGGCTGTGAAAAAAAGCACTCTCAACTGCTTTAAAAAAAAAAGGAGAGGTCCCACATGGCCCTAGTGCTAGAGTGGTTTCCTGGACTGACTGCAGGAGCCAGGACTCGCTCTGTAAGGCTTCCAGAGTCAACATCACCATCTGCAAAGGCACTCAGATTTATATCGCGGCTCACTTTCCGTTGCCCAAATTCTTTTATCATCCTGAACAAGCAGAGATGCGTTGAGCATGGCCTGGATTCACCCACACAGGTGTCTAGCAAACCCTTTAACTTCATAACTACCTACAGATGGGAAATAACATGTAACAAAAAGAACTTTAGAAAGGAATTGGTAACAGAGTCACTCAGATCAGTTCAGTTACAATGAGCAACAGGTTCCTTTAAACTGGAGAATTGATGAAGAGGAGAGAGAGTGAGGGACAGCTTTCAGAGAAACACAGAGGGATCAGATCGTCTTTGATTCAGTCAGATCGGCCATTGAAAACAGTCACTATTATTGCCTTCTGTACACTTATGTCCTGATACGAGGGGGTTTTCCATCTGGTTACAGAGAAAGTCTTGTTGTTTTTTAAATCTCAACAATCCTCCCACTATGTGGTTGTACTGTAGAAATGTGAAATGTGAAGTTTCCCCCACCCCAAGGCATATTATGCAATGAAGTTGAGGTCAATTAAGCAACAGCCTTTCTTACTCTCCCCACCCAGCATCTCCCCTGTGGCCAGTACAATGAACAATACACCCATACAGAGCTCCCAGACCAAACCGTGTGCACGGGCCTCTTTTAAATGACAGATGAAGTTGCTCTTATATCTGTGTAGTAACGCTGTAATCACACTAGTACACAACTGTTCTCAAAGACAAGTAAACACATTCCAAATTAACAGCAGATCTGGTTCCTGTTTGCCTTGACAGAAAGAGAGGGAGAGAGAGACAATATCATATTTTTCCTTGTTATCAAAATCAGCGGTTTCCAAGGTGTTTGAATTGGCATGGGCCTTTGTCGGGAGCTGGCAGAATGTGCTACAGACCAACGAAAGGACAACATTCCACCGCCACAGACAGGATCAGAGGTTTAAATTAAATCAGCTGAGCTCTGCCAACTCCGCTCGGCTCCTTTTGAAACATGACTCAGTAAAACAAGCTGATTTTGTTTTTCTTCACCTTTTCTGAAAGTCAGACCAATGTCCTGCAAAGAGCTATCCTGGTTCCAGATCAGTTTGTGTTGTCTTTCCAACTCCTATTGTCAACGCTAATGAGGAAACTTAGGAGGAGCTCCTACAGGGAGTGGGCCAAAAGGCTCCTGTAGAGGGCATCAATATGTATGTGATACTGTGACGTTGTATATAGCAGAGCAGAGAACTAAATCCTTCCCAGGTGCCATTTGGCTACGGCTCTACACAACCTTCGTGGTTCAATGCTGTATGGAGCAACCAGCACAAACTCAAAAGAGATGAGAGGGGATATCATTTGAGTATTGAAATGCTTTACTGCATCTTACACACGTCAAGCGGATATTCTTGTTACGGCCTTAGTTTAGGTGGTTCTGTCATTGATGAATTAGGATCATCCAGCTGGTCAAGACCGGAAAATGAGATAGCAAGATAACAAGATTGCAAGCAGTCTAGAGGAGAAAACAGGGAGGCAATTTCAGCATCTCTCTCGATTCGGAGAATTGGTTGGAATCACTCACATGCTTTCCCTTCTCGTAAAGCGGATAACCTGCTGAACAGAACAGAACAGGTCGCACAGCCGTTCTGTTGTTCTTCCCACTCCTGCCTGCAGCACAGTTGATCACTAATAGCCTGGTATGATCAGATCATTATTTTCTTGTGCAGCTATCACAGGTTGTTAAAATGTCAACTACCTTACATTCACTAAGGGGAAATTATTACAGGTTGGAGGCAATTACCCTCGATTTACCATGTTAGTTAACAGCAGGGGCACTGCTTTGCTGCTGTTGAGACAAGTGCTCATTTATGACAAAGTTCAGTGGCAGAAAACGTCTGGTTTTATTCTCGCTGTTAAAACTGTAGTACCGATTCTCTGCTGCTTTCTTCTACTGTGTAGAATGCTACTGCCCTGGTCATTTCATTATCACTCGTCTCACTACTAAAGTTAACATGAAGTATAGCCAAGTTAAGGTTTAGTTCAATGTACTTAATGGTTGGTAATGTTTGCATGTTCAGAGTTGATATAATAGCGGTGGTCTCAGTCTTAGTGTTTAGGATTACCAGTATTCTATATAAAGCAACGTAGTTCAACTATGTAGTCATATGGCTGACATGCATCTCCTTCTGAGTGATACAGTAAGTCCCCTCTACCACTCACATTCCTACTCTCCACTCACCCCGTGAAGTTCATATAGCGTGGAAGTTCACTGTCCTGACCATTCCACGATCCAGCATTTTCCTTCCACCCGGGGGGAATCTATAGAGCCGCACAGGTTATTTGAGGATAGATCCATACATAAGATGTCCATCTCTCCATCTCCCATGGCTCTCCCCATCACCACACAACTCCCTTCATGGGACTGCCTTAGTGGGGATTTCACGTCCATCAAGCTGACATAAAATGATGAATTTCATTATGGAAGAACAGTGCAAGATTCCTGTAGTGGCAGACAATTGATGACTCTGTGACATGTCCTAATTATGCTCCAAAGCTTTTGTTTTTAAAGACAAGTATTTCCCCCGAGGACACTGGGCTGTTTTTATCCCTTTATAGCCACGTTCATACAGAATTTCTCATCATTACAGTTTTTAGGCTTAAATTAAGTTTAGAGTTGTTTTTTTTAAAGTTATAGAACAATCCCCGGAGATTCTCTTTGCAGAAGAAAACATGTTGGTTTCAATAGCAAACCCACAGGACTGATTCTGAGTGCCCTAAAATTCCATCTTTAATACATTCCAATGAGATTTGGTTTGAACAGTGACAGTGGAGCGGTGGCTTGTTTTCCTGTGACTGTTGCTGTGTGCTTCTCATGTCTCGTAGAAACACTGTGCACTTTGTGATCTAAAGGGACTGTGTGGCTGTGTGCTGGGGAAACCCTGAGGGAGAAGGTGCCCCACTGAGAGAGAACAACCCTGAGAGCTCCACATAACAGGACACAAGTATATGCTCTTGTTCTGGGATCTCACGTCTATATTCACTTTTTCAGGGTATGATCTAGGTGAAACGTACTCTTGCATGTTGTTGGTTCTATGGTTGTATGTAATTACCCTAGACTAAAGATATTACCATAGTCACATTGTTTTAAATGGTACGTCTCAATTCAGCTACAGTATTTGCTCAGCGTGTGCTCTTTCACCCAAGTCCCTACAGTACATCTGTGTCAGATAGACTCCCATGCCTTGAATACTGTCAGTACTCCACAGATGTCTGTTGGGAATCACGTTCAGTGGCGTTCTCGTTCCCTCCATCCGCTCCTCCCTCTCTCTTTTCCTGTCACTCCTGGAATTTGAATTCAGAACGTTAATCTTCGGAAGAATTGTCACTGTGAAATGAGAAGTAAGAAGTCCCGTCTTATTGGCTTAATTCCGGTAATGAGAAGCGGTAGGTGGTACTTCTTATTTTACTGCTCCTTTGACGACTCCTGATGAGCATAATGCTGTTTGATCTTAGCCTGCTCATAAGAAAGTAGTCTCCTAGTATTTGGTTACTTCCGCTCACGAGCCCGAGTTTCACTTCAGCAGGTCCACTGCAGTACTATATACAACAGCTGAGGGAGTCTGGCTATTGCTAGATCGTTTGGTCATACAGTACTGGACGAAAGGCTGTATGTAGTCTTTGAAGTGAATCCAACCTGTTTTCAATGGCATTTTATTGGCATCCAGTGGGAAGGTGTGATGGACGACCAGGCAAACGCTCTCCATCAACAAATCATTATATTCGGTTATACTGAGGCATACCACAATCAGCCTGGTAAAGTAACACAGATTAACACCATGATACACAAATGAAGATTGCTTCTCTGTCAAGTCAAAGCACGTGTTGGTCTGCTTGTACTTCTTTAAACTATCGTTGTTCTTCTTGTAACATCTGATTTGCTGTTTTCCATACAAACCAGACTAAATCCAGTAATCAAATTAATCAAGCCACTTTTTGGCTGCTGGAACAAATCTCTTAGCTGAACTAATGAGTGCCTTATAGGCCCAGTTCGTTCAATATGGACAATCTGACTATCAGTTTGGACTGACTTGGGCTCCAGGTGTACAATAATCACTACATGGTTCAGTCCACCTGCACCTTTGGCCCCTGGTGCTTGTTGTTTTGTGTCTGTCTGTCACACACCACATGGCACACAACCTGTAACCGGGATGGGAACCTCTCATTGGCATGTCAGGCCTCCAGATATTCTCACAAACGTCAGTGGGGGGTGCCCTACAAATGCACCATCACAGGAATCAATGAAGGGTAGAGATGCTCGAGGGAGAGGTTGTAGGCTAGACACAGGAAAGATGGGCATCGATGAGCGAGGGAAGAGAGTGGCTATTTTACTACCCGTGATAGAGAGTTAGGGTGATTCTGGAGACCACAATGCGTATGTACTAGCGCTGATGTGCTGTATGTAGGAGTGATATGATTGATGTGGAACATAGTCAGAGGTTTCTCAGGGGAATAGAGCTGTCAGGGTGGCAGGACTCATTTGGTACTGATGAGCATGTTACTATGACGTAAAGGCACCTGAGGGACACAAGTTGATGAGAGAAACATGTAGGCACACGCAGGAACACAAGCATGCAAACGGACACACGCATGCAAACGGACACACACACACACACACGCACGCACACGCACACGCAAACGCACACACACACACACACACACATGTGCAAACACAAAAAACACCGGCATGTCCATATTCCCACCCACACTCCTAAGGCCACCATGTTATTGAAAGGATCCCTGACCTTCTGGTTTCCACCAATGTCCCATCGGTCGTGACCTCAATACGCTTCCCCATCTGCTCCCCAAATGTTACAGTGGAACATTTCACTGGACAGACAAATGAAGGAATAGACTGGTGGTCATCTCCTCACCTCTCCTCTCTCCTCACTGTTTTCCTGTCCCTCTCACTGAGATATTGTGACCTGCAGCCCTCTGCCTCCAATGTCATTTTCTGTGCCTAGAGCTCATTTCAAGGGAAGAACACCAAATCAAAATCAAAGATAATAATACAAACAGCCCCGCGGGTCTCTCTAATGACTAAGGTGAGCCCCAGACTCTGGCTCTGACTGCATCGCAATACTAATGAGCAGTCTCATGGATGGGGAAATGTCGAGGAGAGTGACTGGCATGGTAAGTGGTTCCTCATCTCACTGTGGGTTTCACTTGCACAACACCAGCACAGTTAGCTAACATGCCCTGTTATGATGACTGGCCATGAAATCTAAATCCCAAAGAAAAAGAGGGAGAAACAAAGAAAAGGGAGGGGAGAGAGAGAGAAAATAGAATAGGAGAATTCCATTGTCATGTGTTTCCCAAAGCAAGTGGAGCCTGTACATTTGATGAAGCGGCCCATTCAATTAGCTCCCGACATCCACAGCTGTTCCCTTGGGTGTCGTTCTCACAGATGTTCAGTGTGCTGTTGTCTGCAAAACTCAGAGACTCTCTTCTCTCCCCCTCTCCCTCTAGCCTCCTCTCCTCTCCTCTCCTCTCCTCTCCTCTCCTCTCCTCTCCTCCTCTCCTCTCCTCTCCTCTCCTCTCCTCTCCTCTCCCTCCTCTCCTCTCCTCTCCTCTCTCTCCTCTCCCTCCTCTCCTCTCCTCTCCCTCTCCCTTTAGCCTCTCCTCTTCCTCTCCCCCTCCTCTTCCTCTCCTCTCCCTCTAGTCTCTTTTCCTCTTCTCTCCCTCTTCCTCTAGCCTCCTCTCCTCTCCCTCTTCCTCTAGCCTCCTCTCCTCTCCCTCTTCCTCTAGCCTCCTCTCCTCTCCCTCTTCCTCTCCCTCTCCCTCTAGCCTTATCCCCTCTCCCTCTCCTTCTCCCTCTAGCCTCCTCTCCTCTCCCTATTCCTCTCCCTCTAGCCTCCTCTCCCTCTTCCATCTTCCTCTCCCTCTCCCTCTAGCCTCATCTCCTCTCCCTCTTCTTCTCCTTCTAGCCTCCTCTCCTCTCTGTCTTCCTCTCACTCTCCCTCTAGCCTCCTCTCCTATATACTCTCCAGACAATAACACAACAAGGTCCTGGTTGACTGAATGGTTATAAAGAGCTAGCAGACACTTACTGGTCTGAATCTGAAATCTCAGACCGCTGCAGCTTGATATCGCTCAAGGAAACAGGCACCCTGCCTCATAAATGGCTCACTTACTCACAAAGATAGTTTGTTTTTGTCTATTTTAATAATGTCCAGATAGGGAGTGACAGACGCACAGATGAACAGACAGTCAGACAGAGGCCTTCCTTACGTAGACACAGACACACAGACAGAGACACACAATTCAGTCCCATTCAAAATCCTATTTTCCCTAACCCCTAACCCTAACCGTACCTTAACCTTAACCCTTAAACCTAACCTTAACCCTAACCTTAAATCATGCACACACACACACACACACACACACACACACACACACACACACACACACACACACACACACACACACACACACACACACACACACACACACACACACACACACACACACACACACACACACACACACACACACACACACACACACACACACACACACACACACACACACACACACACACACACACACACACACACACACACACACACACACACACACACACACTGACCAGCCCTTTTTGACAGACTTAGTGATTGATCTGATACAGCCCTGCGTGTCACTTCATTATGTGGATTCTCATTGATAAGAGAACAGCTATGCAACTATTTTCTTTCTCTTTATCTCTTCTGTGGGGTGGTGTTGCTTCAGAGACATCTATGGACCCTGGCTAAATATCATTATTAATTTGGTTCCCAGGCTTTAGGTCATGATTAGTCTACACATAGTACAGTACAGCCCATGAATTCCTGCCAAAGGCCACAAATATGGCTTGCTCTTTACCGAAGATTGTGAAACCACATACCAATTTACAAAACTCCAGTCATACAAGCAGCAGAGTTGTCTGCCTTCCTTGCCTCTGGATAATTCAAACATTTGATTCATTTTGGACAGGTGTTGAATGTGGAGCTTCGTGCTGAAATTCCCACTTTAAACTCAGACTTCTACAAGGTCAGGGGTCAGGAGCGTGAACACAGGAACTTAGACACCTCACCCCGTTCTCTCAACTCCTCAGCCTCTCACCTAATCCCAATCACAAGTCACTGCTTGGAGAGAGAAGCCCATTGACCTGAGTAACATACAAACACACAGCCCCCCCGCCTGACCTAAGAGCCATTTTATTTCTCTATCTGGTTAGGTCATGGTGTGATGTGGGGTGGGCATTCTATGTTTTGTTTTCTATGTTTCTTTATTTCTCGGTTTTGGCCGGGTATGGTTCTCAATCAGGGACAGCTGTCTATCGTTGTCTCTGATTGGGAATCATACTTAGGTAGCCCCTTTTCCCTCCTTTCAGTGTGGTTAGTTGACTTGTGTTAGTGGCACCTTTCCCTCGTAAGCTTCAAGGTTGTTCATTTGTTTCTTGTTTTGTTGGCGTCATTCCAAAATAAATGAAAATGTACGCTCACTACGCTGCACTTTGGTCCACTTCCAACGACACCCGTGACACATACAGCATATGTATATATTTTAATCCACAGCAATGGTTCAGTCATACTGTGTTCCCAAACTGTGCTGCAATAGACTATAATGGCAGTAGACTATGATGAATAGAGATGCACAATATTCTTCACTCCCGTGACTAGACTCCATGCATGTCTTATGTTACCTATAAAACACAATTAAGTCTCAGTTGACAAGCATGATAAGATACATAACTGTCCTGGTTCTCCCCAGACTAAAGAGCAGAGTATTTCTCATTGATGTAGCTATGCTGTTCTGAGAGGCGGATGCCAAAGTATTTCAAATCAGAGGTAGGGAGAGAGGAAGGGGGAGAGGGAGAGGGAGAGAGGAAGAGGGAGAGGGAGAGAGGAAGGGGAGAGGGAGAGGGAGAGAGGAAGGGGAGAGGGAGAGGGAGAGAGGAAGGGGGAGAGGGATAGGGAGAGCCGTGCAAACCCACACGCAGGGCCAAGCCAAATAACGGCTAGAGTATTTGTTCTCGACTGCCTGATTTAGAGCTCTGGCATTTGGGATTTAGATGGGCAGGTTAAAACACCGTCCAGGCATTTCCTGACAGCACACGGTGTGAGGATAAACCTTGGCTGCTTTCACTTCATCAGATATAGATACAGACACCAGACAGAGGGACATGCTCTTTCTAGGTCCAGACAGTGTCACATACACAGACCACCAGAGAGTCTCTACACCTCCCTACTACATCCTAGATCTACAGTATACTGTTCCCACCACACAGCAGGATATTAACCCTGTATGCACAGCTATTCCTATCCCTGAAGGCACACATACAACCGGCTAACATATCCATGGGCACAGGCCAGCGGAACAGTACATTGACATGTTGCTGTCGAAGACATCACTCCAGAAGTCCTTTAAATACACCGTTACAAAGACAATTATTTGTGTGTGTGCATCTACCCCAGACAGTTCCAGTTGAGATTCAAGACTTTTGACTGATCTTCAGTCTATTACCATTGTTCACAACAACAGACCAATTTGAATATAGAGGAGCAGGAAGTTTTCCAGAGGCAGAACAGTAATGTCTGTAAACAAGCCTGACTCAACAGTACTATTCACTGACTCAATGACTGGCGGCTCTTTGGAAGCCCTTTCATGTTTCTGCCCAATCTCATCCCCACTGTCTGCGGAGCGGTTTAGAGACAGGCTATTGGGCAAGGTTCAGAACAAATGCATTGGACCAAATGCATCATCAATATAAAGGGTCCTCTAATGACCAAGTTTGTAATGAGCACAAATGGTATTTTGTTTCTTCTCATTATCAGGACAATAGACTCACACTAATGGCATTAACCATCTCACAACAAGTCAAATAGGTTCAAAGAAGAAACCTACAAATTACTGCCACCTAGTGGCTGCCATGTTGGGTAAACGTGTAATATTGACACTAGTTGAAAGCTATATTTGCAGATGCTCGGATGCACTCAGACATGCGTTAATATACACTGAGTGTACACAACAATAGGAACACCTTGATAATATTGACTTGCTCCCCCTTTTTCCCTCAGAAGCTCCTCAATTAGTTGGGGCATGGACTACTAGGTGTAGAAAGCGTTCCACAGGGATGCTGGCCCATGTTGACTCCAATGCTTAGTTGGTGGACCATTCTTGATGCACACAGGAAACTGCTTAGCATGAAAAACCCAGCAGAGTTGCAGTTCTTGACACACTCAAACCGGTGTGTTTGGCACCTACTACCATACCCTGTTCAAAGGGACTTAAATCTTTTGTCTTGGCCACTTCTATTGTGCTTCTGAATGGCGCAGACGCACAATATATGTCTCAATTGTCTCAAGGCGTAAAAATGATTCTTTCACCTGTCTCCACCCCCTTGAAGTGGATTAATCAAACAGGTGACATCAATAAGGGATCAAAGTTTTCACCTAGATTCACCTGGTCAGTCTATGTCATGGAAAGAGCAGGAGTTCCTTATGTTTTGTACACTTAGTGTATATACCCATCAGCCACCCAGCCACCAAAGCACACATATGTCGACTCATTTTTATCTATGTCTTGTCCTGCAGCGAAGAATATCATGCGTACCAGACATAAACCCCAGGCTAACCTGAAACCAACCCACTCCAAATGCCCTTCTCTGGACCATTCGAAAGCCTACAGGCAGCTTATATGTTAGAAGCATATGGAAGTGGTGAGTTTCCATTTTCCTCAATACAATAAATATAGTGTAGGTGGACTATTTAGTGGGGGGAAGAGTATGACCGAGTAGCTCTGTTTCTGCGTTGCATGCTCCCTGCATATTAATGTCCTCTGCAATGAATCAGCCAGACCTCCAGTAAGGTGACACTCCCGTCCTCTGTCTTCGTCTCTCATAGGACACCTTCACAGCGCACACACACACAAGACCTACAGACTACACTCGACCGCTCTTCTGCAGGCGCGATGCAGTGCATGACTACATCGCACTGCTGTAAGTGGTTGGAGGACACGACAGTGGATGAATAATAGCATCATGACTCACTATAGGGTCACATAATGTAATAGCCGATGCTGTTACTTAGCGAACGGCTGAATATATGAATATGAGTGAACCTAAGTGGTCCAAATAATACTACCATATTAATGGGACGTTGATGAACAAGTGATTCATATTCCTTATACTAGGTCGCTGTATCCTGTCATAACAACCCTGGGCTCCACCCACAAACTTACAGTAATAACTAAGGGACATTAGGCTGACAACTTTAAGAATGAGAAGGCCCAAAACTTTATGGTGACAGTCATTGGGAACGTCAGCAGGAGTGGATTTGGAGAGGGTAAAGGCTAGCAGAGAACTTGTGATTCTGCATGCATCTTCAATGTGCCCTTTGAGACAAAACAATATTCTGGGACAAAAATAAATCAATAAAAGGAAGGACATATTATTCTTCTCATTGTGCACTTCTCAGGTCTTTATCAAGCTGCAATATTGTTCACTCTCAGCCCTTTCAGCCCGAGCTGCTGGAGAGATAAGAGGAGTGCCCTTTCTTCACACGCACACACACACACACGCACACACGCACGCACGCACGCACGCACGCACGCACGCACGCACACACACACACACACACACACACACACACACACACACACACACACACACACACACACACACACACACACACACACACACACACACACACACACACACACACACACACACACACACACACACACACACACACACACACACACACACACACACACACACACACACACACACACACACACACACACACACACACACACACACACCTGTTTATAGTATGATATCATCCTATTAAAAGATACAGGACACTAAAACAGCATTACAGATAGAGTTACACAGTGTTCCTTCGTTGTGAATTGAAGAAATGAAATAAGCCTCCAAGGATAATCAATGGGCAGCACTCGGTAACCACCAACCATGAACAATTCTAAAAGAGCACCTACTTCTAAGTCTGCCCAGTCGAGAGGACAAAATGCCAGACGGTTATTATCCTTCTGAAATGCAATGTCCATCAAGCCAATAACATACAGTACTCAACGCACTGGACAGAATATCAATCGTTCTAGGAAAAGGCCCCCAGTGAAATCTATGTACGTGGGCAGAGCATAGGTTCACCATGTATGCATTGACTACTTGACTATTGCAACACCCATCCAGTCACTCAGAGGGCTCTTTTTCCTTCCTCTACTCTCAACAACAGAACACTTAACCTTCTACTGAGCCCCTCTTAGCCCTAACATGACACCATGTACTTTATTTTGGCCTCATAAGAACCGTAGAGGTTGCAAAAGTGGTGAGGAGCAAAACAGGAAGATCCTCTCTCCTCTCTCTTAGTCGTAACAGGAAATAAAGCAGTCACGGCCAAAGACAGCTCTGAAGCGATTTGATAAAAGAAACACCAGGCAATTACACTGCAGATGCCCACATGAGAATAAGAGGGCATAACCTTGTGCAGTGACATGGTCATCATTAAGCCCCCAGAGAGGGAAAACAGGCACCGCTGCTCTGTGATCACAGTGTCTGTCTGGCTCTCTGAAGCAGAGCAGGGTAGGGCTCACTGCTGCCTGGCTGACTCTCCTCCCTCTCTGCTCCCTCTCTGCTCCCTCTGTCCCCAAAACTACATGATGATGGCCAAAGACACTATGACATGGAAAAGCTCTTACAGAGGGTTAATGAGGTAGACGTCTAATGCCAGAAGTTAAGTCTTTGCAAAGTATTACAGACTAGGACCCACTGTCCCAGGCTTTATAATCACTTTACAATGCATGATTTTGCTGATGATCATGGATGATAGCTACAGTGCCATGCAAAAATATTCATCCCCCTTGGCGATTTTCCTATTTTGTTTCATATAATGGACATACCACAAAATAGCCCAAATTGGTGAAGTGAAATTAAAAAAGTAACTTGTTTAAAAAAATAAAAACTGAAAAGTGGTGCGAGCGTATTTATTCACCCCCTTTGCCATGAAGCCTCTAAATACGATCTGGTGCAACCAATCACCTTCAATAAGTCCACCTGTGTGCAATATAAGTGTCACATGATCTGTCACATGATCTCAGTATATATACACCTGTTCTGACAGGCCCCAGAGTCTGCAACACCACAAAGCAAGGGGCACCACCAAGCAAGCGGCACCATGAAGACCAAGGAGCTCTCCAAACAGGTCAGGGACAAAGTTGTGGAGAAGTACAGATCAGAGTTGGGTTATAAAAGAATATCCGAAAGTTTGAACATCCCACGGAGCACCATTAACACCATGATAAAAAAAATGGAAAGAATATGGCACCACAACAAACCTGCCAAGAGAGGGCCGTCCACCAAAACTCATGGACCAGGCAAGGTGAGGAAACAAAGAGACCAAAGATAACCATGAAGGAGCTGCAAAGCTCCACAGTGGAGATTGGAGTATCTGTCCATAGGACCACTTTAAGTCGTACACTCCACAGAGCTGGTCTTTACGCAAGGGTGGCCAGAAAAAATGATTGCTTAAAAATAAGTAAACATATTTGGTGTTCACCAAAAGGCATGTGGGAGACTCCCCAAACATATGGAAGAAGGTACTCTGGTCAGACGAGACTAAAATTGAGATTTTTGGCCATCAAGGAAAAAGCTATTTCTGGCACAAACCCAACACCTCTCACCACCCCGAGAATACCATACCCACACTGAAGCATGGTGGTGGCAGCATCATGCTGTGGGGATGTTTTTTATCGGCAGGGACTGAAAAACTGGTCAGAATTGAAGGAATGATGGATGGCGCTAAATACAGACAAATTATTGAGGGAAACCTGTTTCAGTCTTCCAGAGATTTGAGACTGGGACGGAGGTTCACATTCCAACAGGACAATGACCCTAAGCATACTGCTAAAGCAACACTCGAGTGGTTTAAGGGGACACATTTAAATGTCTTGGAATGGCCGAGTCAAAGCCCAGACCTCAATCCAATTGAGAATCTGTGGTATGACCTAAAGATTGCTGTACACCAACGGAACCCATCCAACTTAAAGGAGCTGGAGCAGTTTCTCCTCAAAGAATGGGCAAAAATCCCAGTGGCTAGATGTGCCAAGCTTATAGAGACATACCCAAAGAGACTTGCAGCTGTAATTGCTGCAAAACGTGGCTCTACAAAGTATTGACTTTGGGGATTGAATAGTTATGCACACAATCATTTTCTGTTTTTTTTGTCTTATTTATAGTTTGTTTCACAATAAAAAATATTTAGCATCTTCAAAGTGGTAGGCATGTTGTGTAAATCAAATGATAGAAACCACCCCCAAAAAATCCATTTTAATTCCAGGTTGTAAGGCAACAAAATAGGAAAAATGCCAAGGGGGGTGAAAACTTTCGCAAGCCTCTATAATGCATAAGTATTTTTATGTTAGGAACCATTCACTGAGTGATGAGGGCGAGGCCTATGTTGGATTGGACAGTTTTATACCCGTTTTTAGTGAAAGAAAAAGCCAAGTTTGCGCGGGTGTTCAACCTAAAAAGGACTAATCTTTTCTTGCCAGCCTCATGGATACCATCATGGATACTTTATATGAGTCTCCCTAACAGCAGCACAGTCTGTCCTCTCCTCTGCTCTGCCTGCCTGCTACAACAGCATCAAAAACAATGACAAAGTTCATTTCAAAGGCATGACTCAACTCTAAGTCTTTGTCTCCAACTCTCCATGTTAAATTTAGCCCTGTATTGTGTCCTGTATTTTCTCCACCCTTTATTCTAGCTGGTATGAGTCAAGCAACACTATTAGAGACCTTTCCGCCTGGGTAATACTGACCAGACCAAACATACAGGATAGTTCTTTTTTTTCCCCATGCCTGTTTTTCATTCATGCGCCAATATTGCTATTGATTTCATATTTGGTGCAGAAGGTGCCTGTTTTCCCTTGTTGTGCCCGATCATGCTGCAAGTTTGACTTTGTTTCAACAAGTTAATCATCTTTGTGTTTGTCCCCAAAGCAGCAGAGGCTGAGCCAAGGGAAGTGCAGGTATTTCTGGGAGAGGGGAGCAGAGAGTATAGTCACCCATGCATAAGGTCCTCATTTGTTCTGAATGTACAGTCATGCTTCACTACTTCTGGACTGGAAATACTGATACAGCAGATTCCGATTCAGAGTGTTTAATAGTCACATGTACAGGAGTTGCAGGTGGGATTGCAGGGTACAGTTCAAATCCTAGGCTCCGGGCTGCAGGACTAAGTGAAATCAAATAATGAAAATGGTCATAAAAAACAACAGCCACAGAAATAGAAATAGCACTATATACATCATCACTGGAGCAGTGATCAATTAATGTCTATTGAGGTGGAGGCAGAGTAAAGACTGTTGAGGGGGTGTGAATAAATGGCCATAGAGGGAGCAGCATGAGTGATGAGTCACCAGCAAAGCACCCCCACACCATCACACCTCCTCCTCCATGTTTTACAGTTGTCACGTTTGCTCCCGCCCTGCATCACGCCCCCCCTATCATCCATTACGCACACCTGCCTTCCCTCGTCCCGCGCGACTCACTCATCACCTGTTATTACCTCCTCTATATTTGTCAGTTCCCCATCTCTGTTCCCCGCGTCTGCATTGATTGCCTTTTGTTTGTGTTACCTGTTTGCTGACGCTGTTCCTGTCTCATTCCATGTCCGTTATTTATTAAATGTGTTACTTCCCGTACCTGCTTTGTCTCTCCAGCGTCATTCCATGTGACAACGGTGGAGCATGGAGATGTCATCAAGACAAATGGTAGCTACTTTGAAAAATGTAAAATATAACATATATTTTTTATTTGTTTAAACATTTTTGGGTTACTACATGATTCCATATGTGTCATTTCATAATTTTGATGTCTTCACTATTATTTTACAATGTAAAAAAATGTAAAAAATAAAGAAAAACCCTTGAATGAATCAAACTTTTTACTGGTACTGTATATAACATTCTATTGGTTGCAAGAATTTGTATAATAATTTAAATAGAAAAATTCTAGGTTTTGAATCCGGCGTCATTTTGGAGAGGTTGTTTACATGGCACCACGTTGTCAGAGTGCATACCTCCTTGAAGGCTGTCTCGTCGTTGTTAGTAATCAGGCCTACTACTATTTTGTTGTCAGCGAACTTGATGATGGAGTTGGAACTGTGTGAGTCCACGCAGTCGTGGGTATACTTGGAATACAGGAGAGGAGAGGACTAAGGACGTACCCTTGTGGGGCCTCAGTGTTGAGGAGGTAATGTCGCCTACCTTCACCACCTGGGGGCGGCCCGTCAAGAAGTCCAGGACTCAGTTGTATAGGGGGGAGTTCAGACCCAGGGCCGTGAGCTTTGTAATGAGCTTATAGGGCACTATGGTATTGAAGGACGAGCTGTATTCGAGGAACTCTTTGATTGGACACCAGGTTAGCTGACTCCTGACTCCAGTTAGCTTTTGGAGAAATCATTAGCCTGGAGGTTCACATACCTTTTCCAACCTACACTGTGATTGATTAAATGATGCATTCAATATAGACAAGAAAAATACAATCATTTGTGTGGTATTAGTTTAAGATGACACATTTATGCATAAATCCAGGTAATTCCAAAGGGTTCACATACTTGTTCTTGCCACTGTATGCATTCCTTTTGTCCAGGTGGGTAAGGGCAGTGTGCAGTCAATGGCGATTGTGTCGTCCGTGGGCGGTAAGGGGAATTGGAGAGGATCGAGTGTGTCGGGGAAGGAGGAGGTGATATGGTCTTTGACTAACCTCTCGAAGCACTTCATGATGGCGGAGGTGAGTGCTAACAGCCAGTAGTCATTCACTTCAGTTACTTTCCCTTTCTTGGGCACAGGGATTATAGTGGACATCTTGAAGCAGCGGCCTGAGCTAGGGAGGTATTGACAATGTCAGAAAACACAACAGGCAGCTGGTCTGCACATGCTCTGAGGGCAAGGTTAGGAATGCCGGTTGGGCCGGCAACCTTGAGAGGGATAACACGTTTCAATGACTTACATATGTCCTCAGTGGAGACTGTGCGTAGCCCACTCTCCTCGGCAGCTCAGGGTCATTGTGCTCAAATTGTGAGAAAAACGTGTTTAACTCCTCCGGTTGGTGACCACGATGTGGCTGGCTTTCTTTTTGTAATCTGTGATCAATAGGAGCCCCTGCCACATATGCCTTGTGTCCGAGCAGTTGAATTGCTCCTCCACTTTGTCCTTATACTTGTGTTTCGCTATCTTGATTGATCTGCGTATGTCGAATTTGTACTGTTTAACCAAACTATTTTCACCTGTCACTTTGCCCTTTTTATAAGCAGCATCTCTCTCTTTCAGTTTTCCTACAAGGCTGCTATCAATTTTAATGAACTCGGAACATATTCCAGTCCACGTGATTAAAACAGTCCAGTAGGCTGTCTATACTTTATATGCGTCATATTTAAGACGACGACTGCCAATCATAAAATGGTAGGGCCGCCTCTGGCATGCTATGCTGTGTCACACCTGCTCCCCATCATTGCTGATTCATACAAATGTCAATAAGTAGGTATGATGACTGTACTATGAATTGGATCTTAATCATTGTTGGGGCATTCGTAACATTTGTAAATGTATAATGCATTTATCGATGCAGTCATGAATAAATACTGGTCCAATAATGCAGACCTCAGGTAATGCCTGTGTCTTGGAGAGTCCATATCTGTCTGTTTTGAGGAATGGCCTCTGTTTGGAGAGTAATAATGTTTGGATGCGGGTTGGAGATGATCATGTTTGGACTCGGGGACCGGAGTCAAGCGGGGAGGGGGATGTGAAGCGTGCGACGCAGGGCAATTGCTCCTGACCCTTGTCCACTGGCGACAAGCAGGAGGCTTGAGGGACTCTGGGGGTCAATGCTGATTAATTGGGAACCTGTTGCATGGTGCTGCGAGGGCCTGGTTCCATGTAGGGTCTCCAGTCACTCTGGTGTGGGAGAGAGTTATGGGGCTGCATCAGAGAAGAGGGGCTCAATTAGATTTCAGCAGGGATCTTCAGCATCGCTAATAAACTGACATGTTGCAGCATTACTTTACATTTACCCAGTACAATTGAGAAAACTTTAGAACCCCCTCAAGTGAATTTCATTTTACAAGAGGATTGGAGTGTATGTATAGATAATGAATCAAATGAAGACTTAGCCAGTGTGGTGTCTGAGTGCCTTGCAGAATGTGGAGAAGGAACCTCCATTGGTTCATGTTTTCCTGTAGTAGTAGTAGTTTTTTGTTGTGCTTGTGTATTTAAGTGCGAGCGATTAAGCATGAAGAGCTGTGTGAATGGACGATCATTATAGCCGTTTAGAAATGAGCACCGTGTAGAATCCCAAGCAGAATAATAGATGATGTCTTTGTTTATGGAACCTTTGTTTTAAGGGCAGTGTACAGAGTGTATGGTTTGTGAGTGTACTCAAATAATGGGACACTTAACTCACTAGGGGCGCAAAACATTTCAATGGATCCAATTAAAGCAAGGCAACTCATTTTTCAATGCACTCATGCCTATCAAATGAATCACACTTTTTCAGCAGCGGATTCTGAATTGCGGAGAGGGGGAAAGGAAAACATACTGTCAGCGGTTTCTTTTCAATCCTTTTCACGTGGGTTTGTTCTTCTCGTGTGAGGCGTACTCAGGTGCTAATATTCTGCAGCTACTGGAGGAGAGAGAGCTAGGCAGGCAGCAGGCGAGACAGAGCCCCCAATGTCGCTAGCTGCTCCATAGTGTACAATATGAGAGTCAGCAGGATAAGAGATTGGCACCCTGCACACACACACACACACACACACACACACACACACACACACACACACACACACACACACACACACACACACACACACACACACACACACACACACACACACACACACACACACACACACACACACACACACACACACACACACACACACACACAAGACATCCTGTCAAGAAAGAGGTCAGCTGAAAGTGGAAGCCAGACAAATTACACATCCACACTGAGAAAGGGGTTGGAGAGAGGGAAGGTGCATTGTGGGTCCCTCCCAGGGCCTGGATTTGTCTCAGATGAGTAATGGTGTTGGGCCCGTTGCTGGTTGATCATACATGCAATCAGTGTGAACCAGATGCTTTCAGAAGACTCAAATCCAGTCTGTGAGAGGACAGTTGGTTTCCCAGACCAGCCGGGGCTTCCCAGGGCGGTCATTAGGGATGGTTAAAACGTAATCTCATCTTCACCAGTAGATGGCGTGGACGTCCTAACTCTGCTGCTGTCTTACTGGAGTTTTTTTCCCCTGCTTCCTTCATTTGACTAGTTTTATAATGATGTCGCTGAATTACATAAGAGTGCAGCATCCCTCTCACTCTCTCTCACCAGGCTGGCTCTCCATAAGAAATGATGCGTTAGATCTTCTCTGCTGAAAGTCCCTCATTCTTTTCTTTGTTAATGTGCAGAGCTCCATCATAGAGCCACCAAAATGTTTTTTTCTTCTTTCTGTACAGTGATAGAGAAATCCAGCTTTGATCGCTGACCTAATTAATGAACCAATTGATGAATGCAAATACCAGATTAGCTATGCAAATGTCACAGCGGAAAACAAATACTCTGCCCTCATTTGGAACTTCTGAAGGCTCAAAATAAATTATAAATGCATGAGACAAGATCTTGTTCATGATACATTTAAGAAAAAGTAAAGCTGTGGATCTGCGGCTGAGCTGAGTGAGGAGCTTTTGGGAGACACTGTGGTGGAGAAGGGGAAAGGGAAGGGACTTAACACCGGCAAGGCCCTGATGTGAGGAGAAAATAATGAAAAAGAAAGCAGAGAGGCTTAAAAAAAGTCATCGTTCTAAAACGACCAGATTTTCCCACAAGCCTGTGCCGTGTACTAAGGATCAGTGGTCCTTCATATGCTACTCATGTCCGTCTCTGCACTGGAGGGTCCAGGGATTAAGTTTCTGGCCTTGGAAATGAAGCCAAACTGGTCTGAGGTTCACTGTGCAATATATATATACACTACCAGTCAAAAGTTTTAGAACACCTACTCATTCAAGGTTTTTTTTTTTTTTTTTTACTAATTTCTACATTGTAGAAGAATAGTGAAGATATCAAACTTATGAAAGATCACATATGAAATGTAGTACCAAAAAAGTGTTAAACAAATCTAAATATATTTTATACTACTAAAGGACACCAATAATAAGAAGAGACTTGCTTTGGCCAAGAAACACAAGCAATGGACATTAGACCTGTAGGAATGTATCCTTTGGTCTGGAGTCCAAATTGGAGATTCTTGGATCCAACCGCCGTGTCTCTGTGAGAAGCGAACGGATGATTTCCGCATGTGTATTTCCCACCGTAAAGTGTTGAGGTAGGAGGTGTTATGGTGTTGGGGTGCTTTACTGGTGACACTGTCTGTGATTTATTTATTTAACCAGCATGGCAACCACAGAATTCTGCAGCAATACACCATCCCATCTGGTTTGGGCTTTGTGGGACAATCACTTGTTTTTCAACAGGATAATGACCCAACACACCTCCAGGCTGTGTAAGGGCTATTTTACCAAGAAGGATAGTGATGGAGTGCTGCATCAGATGACCTGGCCTCCACAATCACCCAACCTCAGCTAAATTGAGATGGTTTGGGATGAGACGGACCGCAGAGTGAAGGAAAAGCATCCAACAAGTGCTCAGTATACACTACCGGTCAAAAGTTTTAGAACACCTACTCATTCAAGGGTTTTTATTTATTTTGACTATGTTCTACATTGTAGAATAATAGTGAAAACATCAAAACTATGAAATAACACATATGGAATCATGTAGTAACCAAAAAAGTGTTAAACAAATCAAACTATTTTATATTTGAGATTCTTCAAAGTTTCCACCCTTTGCCTCGATGACAACTTTGCACACTCTTGGCATTCTCAACCAGCTTCATGAGGTAGTCACCCGGAATGCATTTTAATCAGCAGGTGTGCCATGCTAAAAGTTAATTTGTGGAATTTCTTTCCTTCTTAATGGATTTGAGTCAATCAGTTGTGTTAGGGGATGTACAGAATATAGCCCTATTTAAGACCAAGACCAAGTCCATATTATGGCAAGAACAGCTCAAATAAGCAAAGAGAAACAACAGTCCATCATTACTTTTAGACATGAATGTCAGTCAATACGGAACATGTCAAGAAAACATATTAAATTTTCAAAAGGAAATATCACATTTACATAAGTATTCAGACCCTTTTCTCAGTACTTTTTTGAAACACCATTGGCAGCGATTACAGCCTCAAGTATTTTTTGGGTATGAAGCGACAAGCTTGGCACACCTGTATTTGGGGATTTTTCTCCCATTGTTCTCTCAAGCTCTGTCAGGTTGGATGGGGAGCGTCGCTGCACAGCTATTTTCAGGTCTCTCCAGAGATGTTGGGTTCAAGTCTGGGCTCTGGCTGGGACACTCAAGAACATTCAGAGTCCTGAAGCCACTCCTGTGTTGTCTTGGATGTGTGCTTAGGGTTGTTGTCCTGTTTGAAGGTGAACCTTCACCCCAGTGAGAGGCTCTGAGCGCTCTGGAGCAGGTTTTCATCTAACATCTCACTGTACTTTGCTCAGTTGATCTTTCCCTCGATCCTGACTAGTCTCCAAGTCCCTGCCACTGAAAAACATCCCCACAGCATGATGCTGCCACCACCATGCTTCACGGTAGGGATGGTGCCAGCTTACTTCCAGACGTGACGCTTGGAATTCAGGCCAAAGAGCTCAATGTTGTTTTTATCAGACCAGAGAATCAGAGTCCATTAGGTGCCTTTTTTTTGGCAAACTCCAAGCGGGCTGTCATGTGCCTTTTACTGAGTGCCTTTCAGTCTGGCCACTCTACCATAAAGGTCCGATGGTGGAGTTGTCCTTCTGGAAGGTTCTCCCATCTTCATAGAGGAACTCTGGAACTTTGTCAGAGTGACCATCAGGTTCTTGGTCACCTACCTGACCAAGGGCCATTCTCCCCCGATTGCTCAGTTTGGCCTGACAGCCAGCTCTAGGAAGAGTATTGGTGGTTCTAAACTTCTTCCATTCAAAAATATAATGTGCTTTTGGGAACCTTCAATGCTGCAGAAATATTTTAGTACCCTTCCCCAGAACAGTGCCTCGACACAATCCTGTCTCGGACCTCCACGGACATTATATAGACAGGTCTGTGCCTTTCCAAATCCTGTCCTATCAATTGAGTTTACCACAGGTGGACTCCAGTCAAGTTGTAGAAGCATCTCACGGATGATCAAAGCAACTGGATGCACCTGAGCTCAATTTCGAGTTTCATAGCAAAGGGTCGGAATACTATTGTAAATAAGGTATTTCTGTTTTAAAAAATATATTAAAACCTGTTTTAGCTTTGTCATTATGGAATATTGTGAGTAGAGTGATGTGTAAAAAATATATTTTTTTAATCCATTTTAGAACAAGGCTGTAATGTAACAAAATGTGGAAGAAGTCAAGGGGTCCGAATACTTTCTGAATGCACAGAGGGCAGGGGAGAGGAGAGGGAGCTGCCAGCCATTGCTCTCTAATTGAATTCACACTCTTCTTTGACGAGTGGACAGACTGCTCTCTGACTGCCCTACTTTTCTTTTTGCCTTTGCATCGCTATTGTTATACAGTTTAATACCTAAATAAAGGACAACATTCTAAAAACACAGGGACTCCTACCTCTCTCCCTATATGCATGTGATGCATTCAGAAAGCCCATTTAGTCTCCAATGCATGAGGCTGCAGCTGATAATGCCATTATCTGGACAGATTTGCATAGGTAAGTGGCAGCACTCTGGTGGAGCCGAGCTTTGCTGCAGCAGGAGGCTGACCGAATGCCAAGACGTTAAGACAGAAACACTTTCCCTCAGCCTGCTAAAAGGTTAAAACAGCTTGCTACCCCACCCTCTCCTCTCCGCTCCTCTCCATGGGCCTCAGCGGCAGATGCCAAAGCTCTGCTGTACGACTAACCAGAGTACACTAGTCAGATAGCCTCTACTGGCTGGGTTACCAGACTAGTACACAGTCATAAAGCCTCTACTGGCTGGGTTACTAGAGTACACTAGTCATAAAGCCTCTACTGGCTGGATTACCAGAGTACGCTATTCATAAAGCCTCTGCTGGCTGAGTTACTAGAGTACACTAGTCATAAAGCCTCTACTGGCTGTGTTACCAGAGTACACTAGTCATAAAGCCTCTACTGGCTGTGTTACTAGAGTACACTAGTCATAAAGCCTCTACTGGCTGGGTTACTAGAGTACACTAGTCATAAAGCCTCTACTGGCTTTCTGACTAGAGTACACTAGTCAGAAAGCTTCTACTGGCTGTGTTACGAGAGTAGACTAGTCATATAGCCTATACCGGCTGGGTTACTAGAGTACACTAGTCATAAAGCCTCTACTGGCTTTCTTACTAGAGTACACTAGTCAGAAAGCTTCTACTGGCTGTGTTACTAGAGTAGACTAGTCATAAAGCCTCTACTGGCTGGGTTACCAGAGTACACTAGTCATAAAGCCTCTACTGGCTGGGTTACTAGAGTACACTAGTCAGAAAGCCTCTACTGGCTGGGTTACCAGAGTACACTAGTCATAAAGCCTCTACTGGCTGGGTTACTAGAGTACACTAGTCAGAAAGCCTCTACTGGTTGGGTTACTAGAGTACACTAGTCATAAAGCCTCTACTGGCTCGGTTACTATAGTACACTAATCATAAAGCCTCTACTGGCTGGGTTACTAGAGTACACTAGTCAGAAAGCTTCTACTGGCTGTGTTACTAGAGTAGACTAGTCATAAAGCCTCTACTGGCTGGGTTACTAGAGTACACTAGTCAGAAAGCCTCTACTGGCTGGGTTACCAGAGTACACTAGTCATAAAGCCTCTACTGGCTGGGTTACTAGAGTACACTAGTCAGAAAGCCTCTACTGGTTGGGTTACTAGAGTACACTAGTCATAAAGCCTCTACTGGCTCGGTTACTATAGTACACTAATCATAAAGCCTCTACTGGCTGGGTTACTAGAGTACACTAGTCATAAAGCCTCTACTGGCTGGGTTACTAGAGTACACTAGTCATAAAGCCTCTACTGGCTTTCTTACTAGAGTACACTAGTCAGAAAGCTTCTACTGGCTGTGTTACTAGAGTACACTAGTCATAAAGCCTCTACTGGCTGGGTTACTAGAGTACACTAGTCATAAAGCCTCTACTGGCTTTCTTACTAGAGTACACTAGTCAGAAAGCTTCTACTGGCTGTGTTACTAGAGTAGACTAGTCATAAAGCCTCTACTGGCTGGATTACCAGAGTACGCTATTCATAAAGCCTCTACTGGCTGGGTTACTAGAGTACGCTATTCATAAAGCCTCTACTGGCTGGGTTACTAGAGTACACTAGTCAGAAAGCCTCTACTGGCTGGGTTACTAGAGTACACTAGTCATAAAGCCTCTACTGGCTGGATTACCAGAGTACGCTATTCATAAAGCCTCTACTGGCTGGGTTACTAGAGTACACTAGTCATAAAGCCTCTACTGGCTGGATTACCAGAGTACGCTATTCATAAAGCCTCTACTGGCTGGGTTACTAGAGTACGCTATTCATAAAGCCTCTACTGGCTGGGTTACTAGAGTACACTAGTCAGAAAGCATCTACTGGCTGGGTTACTAGAGTACACTAGTCAGAAAGCCTCTACTGGCTGGGTTACCAGAGTACACTAGTCAGAAAGCCTCGACCGGCTGGGTTCCCAGAGTACACTAGTCAGAAAGCCTCTACTGGTTGGGTTACTAGAGTACACTAGTCATAAAGCCTCTACTGGCTCGGTTACTATAGTACACTAATCATAAAGCCTCTACTGGCTGGGTTACTAGAGTACACTAGTCATAAAGCCTCTACTGGCTGGGTTACTAGAGTACACTAGTCATAAAGCCTCTACTGGCTGGGTTACTAGAGTACACTAGTCATAAAGCCTCTACTGGCTTTCTTACTAGAGTACACTAGTCATAAAGCCTCTACTGGCTGGGTTACTAGAGTACACTAGTCATAAAGCCTCTACTGGCTTTCTTACTAGAGTACACTAGTCATAAAGCCTCTACTGGCTGGGTTACTAGAGTACACTAGTCAGAAAGCCTCTACTGGCTGGGTTACCAGAGTACACTAGTCAGAAAGCCTCGACCGGCTGGGTTCCCAGAGTACACTAGTCAGAAAGCCTCTACTGGTTGGGTTACTAGAGTACACTAGTCATAAAGCCTCTACTGGCTGTGTTACTATAGTACACTAGTCATAAAGCCTCTACTGGCTGGGTTACTAGAGTACACTAGTCATAAAGCCTCTACTGGCTTTCTTACTAGAGTACACTAGTCAGAAAGCTTCTACTGGCTGTGTTACTAGAGTAGACTAGTCATAAAGCCTCTACTGGCTGGATTACCAGAGTACGCTATTCATAAAGCCTCTACTGGCTTGGTTACTAGAGTACACTAGTCAGAAAGCCTCTACTGGCTGGGTTACTAGAGTACACTAGTCAGAAAGCCTCTACTGGCTGGGTTACTAGAGTACACTAGTCAGAGAGCCTCTACTGGCTGGGTTACCAGAGTACACTAGTCATAAAGCATCTACTGGCTGGGTTACCAGAGTACACTAATCAGAAAGTCTCTACTGGTTGGGTTACTAGAGTACACTAGTCATAAAGCCTCTACTGGCTCGGTTACTATAGTACACTAATCATAAAGCCTCTACTGGCTGGGTTACTAGAGTACACTAGTCAGAAAGCCTCTACTGGCTGGGTAACTAGAGTACACTAGTCAGAAATCCTCTACTGGCTGGGTTACTAGAGTACACTAGTCATAAAGCCTCTACTGGCTGGGTTACTAGAGTACACTAGTCAGAAAGCCTCTACTGGCTGGGTTACTAGAGTACACTAGTCATAAAGCCTCTACTGGCTGGGTTACCAGAGTACACTAGTCATAAAGCCTCTACTGGCTGGGTTACTAGAGTACACTAGTCAGAAAGCCTCTACTGGCTGGGTTACTAGAGTACACTAGTCATAAAGCCTCTACTGGCTGGGTTACCAGAGTACACTAGTCATAAAGCCTCTACTGGCTGGGTTACCAGAGTACACTAGTCATAAAGCCTCTACTGGCTGGGTTACCAGAGTACACTAGTCATAAAGCCTCTACTGGCTGGGTTACTAGAGTACACTAGTCAGAAAGCCTCTACTGGTTGGGTTACTAGAGTACACTAGTCATAAAGCCTCTACTGGCTCGGTTACTATAGTACACTAATCATAAAGCCTCTACTGGCTGGGTTACTAGAGTACACTAGTCATAAAGCCTCTACTGGCTGGGTTACTAGAGTACACTAGTCATAAAGCCTCTACTGGCTTTCTTACTAAAGTACACTAGTCAGAAAGCTTCTACTGGCTGTGTTACTAGAGTACACTAGTCATAAAGCCTCTACTGGCTGGGTTACTAGAGTACACTAGTCATAAAGCCTCTACTGGCTTTCTTACTAGAGTACACTAGTCATAAAGCCTCTACTGGCTGGGTTACTAGAGTACACTAGTCATAAAGCCTCTACTGGCTTTCTTACTAGAGTACACTAGTCATAAAGCCTCTACTGGCTGGGTTACTAGAGTACACTAGTCAGAAAGCTTCTACTGGCTGTGTTACTAGAGTACACTAGTCATAAAGCCTCTACTGGCTGGGTTACTAGAGTATACTAGTCATAAAGCCTCTACTGGCTGTGTTACCAGAGTACACAAGTCAGAAAGCCTCTACTGGCTGGGTTACCAGAGTACACTAGTAATAAAGCCTCTACTGGCTGGGTTACTAGAGTACACTAGTCATAAAGCCTCTACTGGCTGTGCTACCAGAGTACACTAGTCATAAAGCCTCTACTGGCTGGGTTACTAGAGTACACTAGTCAGAAAGCCTCTACTGGCTGGGTTACTAGAGTACACTAGTCAGAAAGCCTCTACTAGCTGTGTTACCAGAGTACACTAGTCATAAAGCCTCTACTGGCTGGGTTACTAGAGTACACTAGTCATAAAGCCTCTACTGGCTGTGCTACCAGAGTACACTAGTCATAAAGCCTCTACTGGCTGGGTTACTAGAGTACACTAGTCAGAAAGCCTCTACTGGCTGGGTTACTAGAGTACACTAGTCAGAAAGCCTCTACTAGCTGTGTTACCAGAGTACACTAGTCAGAAAGCCTCTACTGGCTCGGTTACTAGAGTACACTAGTCATAAAGCCTCTACTGGCTGGATTACCAGAGTACGCTATTCATAAAGCCTCTACTGGCTTGGTTACTAGAGTACACTAGTCAGAAAGCCTCTACTGGCTGGGTTACTAGAGTACACTAGTCAGAAAGCCTCTACTGGTTGGGTAACTAGAGTACACTAGTCAGAAATCCTCTACTGGCTGTGTAACTAGAGTACACTAGTCATAAAGCCTCCACTGGCTGGGTTACTAGAGTACACTAGTCAGAAAGCCTCTACTGGCTGGGTTACCAGAGTACACTAATCAGAAAGTCTCTGCTGGCTGGGTTACTAGAGTACACTAGTCATAAAGCCTCTACTGGCTGTGTTACCAGAGTACACTAGTCAGAAAGCCTCTACTAGCTGTGTTACCAGAGTACACTAGTCAGAAAGCCTCTACTGGCTCGGTTAAAAGAGTACACTAGTCATAAAGCCTCTACTGGCTGGGTTACCAGAGTACACTAGTCATAAAGCCTCTACTGGCTGGGTTACTAGAGTACACCGGTCAGAAAGCCTCTACTGGCTGGGTTACTAGAGTACACTAGTCATAAAGCCTCTACTGGCTGTGTTACCAGAGTACACAAGTCAGAAAGCCTCTACTGGTTGGGTTACCAGAGTACACTAGTCATTAAGCCTCTACTGGCTGGGTTACTAGAGTACACTAGTCAGAAAGCCTCTACTGGCTGGGTTACTAGAGTACACTAGTCAGAAAGCCTCTACTAGCTGTGTTACCAGAGTACACTAGTCAGAAAGCCTCTACTGGCTCGGTTACTAGAGTACACTAGTCATAAAGCCTCTACTGGCTGGGTTACCAGAGTACACTAGTCATAAAGCCTCTACTGGCTGGGTTACCAGAGTACACTAGTCATAAAGCCTCTACTGGCTGGGTTACTAGAGTACACTAGTCAGAAAGCCTCTACTGGTTGGGTTACTAGAGTACACTAGTCATAAAGCCTCTACTGGCTCGGTTACTATAGTACACTAATCATAAAGCCTCTACTGGCTGGGTTACTAGGTACACTAGTCATAAAGCCTCTACTGGCTGGGTTACTAGAGTACACTAGTCATAAAGCCTCTACTGGCTTTCTTACTAGAGTACACTAGTCAGAAAGCTTCTACTGGCTGTGTTACTAGAGTACACTAGTCATAAAGCCTCTACTGGCTGGGTTACTAGAGTACACTAGTCATAAAGCCTCTACTGGCTTTCTTACTAGAGTACACTAGTCATAAAGCCTCTACTGGCTGGGTTACTAGAGTACACTAGTCATAAAGCCTCTACTGGCTTTCTTACTAGAGTACACTAGTCATAAAGCCTCTACTGGCTGGGTTACTAGAGTACACTAGTCAGAAAGCTTCTACTGGCTGTGTTACTAGAGTACACTAGTCATAAAGCCTCTACTAGCTGGGTTACTAGAGTATACTAGTCATAAAGCCTCTACTGGCTGTGTTACCAGAGTACACAAGTCAGAAAGCCTCTACTGGCTGGGTTACCAGAGTACACTAGTCATAAAGCCTCTACTGGCTGGGTTACTAGAGTACACTAGTCATAAAGCCTCTACTGGCTGTGCTACCAGAGTACACTAGTCATAAAGCCTCTACTGGCTGGGTTACTAGAGTACACTAGTCAGAAAGCCTCTACTGGCTGGGTTACTAGAGTACACTAGTCAGAAAGCCTCGACCGGCTGGGTTACCAGAGTACACTAGTCAGAAAGCCTCTACTGGTTGGGTTACTAGAGTACACTAGTCATAAAGCCTCTACTGGCTCGGTTACTATAGTACACTAATCATAAAGCCTCTACTGGCTGGGTTACTAGAGTACACTAGTCATAAAGCCTCTACTGGCTGGGTTACTAGAGTACACTAGTCATAAAGCCTCTACTGGCTTTCTTACTAGAGTACACTAGTCAGAAAGCTTCTACTGGCTGTGTTACTAGAGTACACTAGTCATAAAACCTCTACTGGCTGGGTTAATAGAGTACACTAGTCATAAAGCCTCTACTGGCTTTCTTACTAGAGTACACTAGTCATAAAGCCTCTACTGGCTGGGTTACTAGAGTACACTAGTCATAAAGCCTCTACTGGCTTTCTTACTAGAGTACACTAGTCATAAAGCCTCTACTGGCTGGGTTACTAGAGTACACTAGTCAGAAAGCTTCTACTGGCTGTGTTACTAGAGTACACTAGTCATAAAGCCTCTACTAGCTGGGTTACTAGAGTATACTAGTCATAAAGCCTCTACTGGCTGTGTTACCAGAGTACACAAGTCAGAAAGCCTCTACTGGCTGGGTTACCAGAGTACACTAGTCATAAAGCCTCTACTGGCTGGGTTACTAGAGTACACTAGTCATAAAGCCTCTACTGGCTGTGCTACCAGAGTACACTAGTCATAAAGCCTCTACTGGCTGGGTTACTAGAGTACACTAGTCAGAAAGCCTCTACTGGCTGGGTTACTAGAGTACACTAGTCAGAAAGCCTCTACTAGCTGTGTTACCAGAGTACACTAGTCAGAAAGCCTCTACTGGCTCGGTTACTAGAGTACACTAGTCATAAAGCCTCTACTGGTTGGGTTACCAGAGTACACTAGTCATTAAGCCTCTACTGGCTGGGTTACTAGATTACACTAGTCAGAAAGCCTCTACTGGCTGGGTTACTAGAGTACACTAGTCAGAAAGCCTCTACTAGCTGTGTTACCAGAGTACACTAGTCAGAAAGCCTCTACTGGCTGGGTTACTAGAGTACACTAGTCATAAAGCCTCTACTGGCTGGGTTACTAGAGTACACTAGTCATAAAGCCTCTACTGGCTTTCTTACTAGAGTACACTAGTCAGAAAGCTTCTACTGGCTGTGTTACTAGAGTACACTAGTCATAAAGCCTCTACTGGCTGGATTACTAGAGTACACTAGTCATAAAGCCTCTACTGGCTTTCTTACTAGAGTACACTAGTCATAAAGCCTCTACTGGCTGGGTTACTAGAGTACACTAGTCATAAAGTTTTACTGGCTTTCTTACTAGAGTACACTAGTCATAAAGCCTCTACTGGCTGGGTTACTAGAGTACACTAGTCAGAAAGCTTCTACTGGCTGTGTTACTAGAGTACACTAGTCATAAAGCCTCTACTGGCTGGGTTACTAGAGTATACTAGTCATAAAGCCTCTACTAGCTGGGTTACTAGAGTATACTAGTCATAAAGCCTCTACTGGCTGTGTTACCAGAGTACACAAGTCAGAAAGCCTCTACTGGCTGGGTTACCAGAGTACACTAGTCATAAAGCCTCTACTGGCTGTGCTACCAGAGTACACTAGTCATAAAGCCTCTACTGGCTGGGTTACTAGAGTACACTAGTCATAAAGCCTCTACTGGCTTTCTCACTAGAGTACACTAGTCATAAAGCCTCTACTGGCTGGGTTACTAGAGTACACTAGTCATAAAGCCTCTACTGGCTTTCTTACTAGAGTACACTAGTCATAAAGCCTCTACTGGCTGGGTTACTAGAGTACACTAGTCATAAAGCCTCTACTGGCTTTCTTACTAGAGTACACTAGTCATAAAGCCTCTACTGGTTGGGTTACCAGAGTACACTAGTCATAAAGCCTCTACTAGTTGGGTTACTTGAGTACACTACTCAGAAAGCCTCTACTGGCTGGGTTACTAGAGTAAACTAGTCAGAAAGCCTCTACTGGTTGGGTTACCAGAGTACACTAGTCATAAAGCCTCTACTGGTTGGGTTACTAGAGTACACTAGTCAGAAAGCCTCTACTGGTTGGGTTACCAGAGTACACTAGTCAGAAAGCCTCTACTGGCTGGGTTTCCAGAGTACACTAGTCAGAAAGCCTCTACTGGTTGGGTTACCAGAGTACACTAGTCATAAAGCCTCTACTGGCTTTCTTACTAGAGTACACTAGTCAGAAAGCTTCTACTGGCTGTGTTACTAGAGTAGACTAGTCATAAAGCCTCTACTGGCTGGATTACCAGAGTACGCTATTCATAAAGCCTCTACTGGCTTGGTTACTAGAGTACACTAGTCAGAAAGCCTCTACTGGCTGGGTTACCAGAGTACACTAGTCAGAAAGCCTCTACTGGCTGTGTTACTAGAGTACACTAGTCAGAGAGCCTCTACTGGCTGGATTACCAGAGTACGCTATTCATAAAGCCTCTACTGGCTGGGTTACCAGAGTACACTAATCAGAAAGTCTCTACTGGTTGGGTTACTAGAGTACACTAGTCATAAAGCCTCTACTGGCTCGGTTACTATAGTACACTAATCATAAAGCCTCTACTGGCTGGGTTACTAGAGTACACTAGTCAGAAAGCCTCTACTGGTTGGGTAACTAGAGTACACTAGTCAGAAATCCTCTACTGGCTGTGTTACTAGAGTACACTAGTCATAAAGCCTCTACTGGCTGGGTTACTAGAGTACACTAGTCAGAAAGCCTCTACTGGCTGGGTTACCAGAGTACACTAGTCATAAAGCCTCGACTGGCTGGGATACCAGAGTACACTAGTCATAAAGCCTCTACTGGCTGGGTTACTAGAGTACACTAGTCAGAAAGCCTCTACTGGCTGGGTTACTAGAGTACACTAGTCAGAAAGCCTCTACTAGCTGTGTTACCAGAGTACACTAGTCAGAAAGCCTCTACTGGCTCGGTTACTAGAGTACACTAGTCATAAAGCCTCTACTGGCTGGGTTACCAGAGTACACTAGTCATAAAGCCTCTACTGGCTGGGTTACCAGAGTACACTAGTCATAAAGCCTCTACTGGCTGGGTTACCAGAGTACACTAGTCATAAAGCCTCTACTGGCTGGGTTACTAGAGTACACTAGTCAGAAAGCCTCTACTGGTTGGGTTACTAGAGTACACTAGTCATAAAGCCTCTACTGGCTCGGTTACTATAGTACACTAATCATAAAGCCTCTACTGGCTGGGTTACTAGAGTACACTAGTCATAAAGCCTCTACTGGCTGGGTTACTAGAGTACACTAGTCATAAAGCCTCTACTGGCTTTCTTACTAAAGTACACTAGTCAGAAAGCTTCTACTGGCTGTGTTACTAGAGTACACTAGTCATAAAGCCTCTACTGGCTGGGTTACTAGAGTACACTAGTCATAAAGCCTCTACTGGCTTTCTTACTAGAGTACACTAGTCATAAAGCCTCTACTGGCTGGGTTACTAGAGTACACTAGTCATAAAGCCTCTACTGGCTTTCTTACTAGAGTACACTAGTCATAAAGCCTCTACTGGCTGGGTTACTAGAGTACACTAGTCAGAAAGCTTCTACTGGCTGTGTTACTAGAGTACACTAGTCATAAAGCCTCTACTGGCTGGGTTACTAGAGTATACTAGTCATAAAGCCTCTACTGGCTGTGTTACCAGAGTACACAAGTCAGAAAGCCTCTACTGGCTGGGTTACCAGAGTACACTAGTAATAAAGCCTCTACTGGCTGGGTTACTAGAGTACACTAGTCATAAAGCCTCTACTGGCTGTGCTACCAGAGTACACTAGTCATAAAGCCTCTACTGGCTGGGTTACTAGAGTACACTAGTCAGAAAGCCTCTACTGGCTGGGTTACTAGAGTACACTAGTCAGAAAGCCTCTACTAGCTGTGTTACCAGAGTACACTAGTCATAAAGCCTCTACTGGCTGGGTTACTAGAGTACACTAGTCATAAAGCCTCTACTGGCTGTGCTACCAGAGTACACTAGTCATAAAGCCTCTACTGGCTGGGTTACTAGAGTACACTAGTCAGAAAGCCTCTACTGGCTGGGTTACTAGAGTACACTAGTCAGAAAGCCTCTACTAGCTGTGTTACCAGAGTACACTAGTCAGAAAGCCTCTACTGGCTCGGTTACTAGAGTACACTAGTCATAAAGCCTCTACTGGCTGGGTTACCAGAGTACACTAGTCATAAAGCCTCTACTGGCTGGGTTACTAGAGTACACCAGTCAGAAAGCCTCTACTGGCTGGGTTACTAGAGTACACTAGTCAGAAAGCCTCTACTGGTTGGGTAACTAGAGTACACTAGTCAGAAATCCTCTACTGGCTGGGTTACTAGAGTACACTAGTCAGAAAGCCTCTACTGGCTGGGTTACCAGAGTACACTAGTCAGAAAGCCTCTACTGGCTGTGTTACTAGAGTACACTAGTCAGAGAGCCTCTACTGGCTGGGTTACCAGAGTACACTAGTCATAAAGCATCTACTGGCTGGGTTACCAGAGTACACTAATCAGAAAGTCTCTACTGGTTGGGTTACTAGAGTACACTAGTCAGAAAGCCTCTACTGGCTGGGTTACTAGAGTACACTAGTCATAAAGCCTCTACTGGCTGGGTTACTAGAGTACACTAGTCATAAAGCCTCAACTGGCTGGGTTCCCAGAGTACACTAGTCAGAAAGCCTCTACTGGCTGGGTTACTAGAGTACACTAGTCATAAAGCCTCTACTGGCTGGGTTACCAGAGTACACTAGTCATAAAGCCTCTACTGGCTGGGTTACTAGAGTACACTAGTCAGAAAGCCTCTACTGGCTGGGTTACTAGAGTACACTAGTCAGAAAGCCTCTACTAGCTGTGTTACCAGAGTACACTAGTCAGAAAGCCTCTACTGGCTCGGTTACTAGAGTACACTAGTCATAAAGCCTCTACTGGCTGGGTTACCAGAGTACACTAGTCATAAAGCCTCTACTGGCTGGGTTACCAGAGTACACTAGTCATAAAGCCTCTACTGGCTGGGTTACCAGAGTACACTAGTCATAAAGCCTCTACTGGCTGGGTTACTAGAGTACACTAGTCAGAAAGCCTCTACTGGTTGGGTTACTAGAGTACACTAGTCATAAAGCCTCTACTGGCTCGGTTACTATAGTACACTAATCATAAAGCCTCTACTGGCTGGGTTACTAGAGTACACTAGTCATAAAGCCTCTACTGGCTGGGTTACTAGAGTACACTAGTCATAAAGCCTCTACTGGCTTTCTTACTAAAGTACACTAGTCAGAAAGCTTCTACTGGCTGTGTTACTAGAGTACACTAGTCATAAAGCCTCTACTGGCTGGGTTACTAGAGTACACTAGTCATAAAGCCTCTACTGGCTTTCTTACTAGAGTACACTAGTCATAAAGCCTCTACTGGCTGGGTTACTAGAGTACACTAGTCATAAAGCCTCTACTGGCTTTCTTACTAGAGTACACTAGTCATAAAGCCTCTACTGGCTGGGTTACTAGAGTACACTAGTCAGAAAGCTTCTACTGGCTGTGTTACTAGAGTACACTAGTCATAAAGCCTCTACTGGCTGGGTTACTAGAGTATACTAGTCATAAAGCCTCTACTGGCTGTGTTACCAGAGTACACAAGTCAGAAAGCCTCTACTGGCTGGGTTACCAGAGTACACTAGTAATAAAGCCTCTACTGGCTGGGTTACTAGAGTACACTAGTCATAAAGCCTCTACTGGCTGTGCTACCAGAGTACACTAGTCATAAAGCCTCTACTGGCTGGGTTACTAGAGTACACTAGTCAGAAAGCCTCTACTGGCTGGGTTACTAGAGTACACTAGTCAGAAAGCCTCTACTAGCTGTGTTACCAGAGTACACTAGTCATAAAGCCTCTACTGGCTGGGTTACTAGAGTACACTAGTCATAAAGCCTCTACTGGCTGTGCTACCAGAGTACACTAGTCATAAAGCCTCTACTGGCTGGGTTACTAGAGTACACTAGTCAGAAAGCCTCTACTGGCTCGGTTACTAGAGTACACTAGTCATAAAGCCTCTACTGGCTGGGTTACCAGAGTACACTAGTCATAAAGCCTCTACTGGCTGGGTTACTAGAGTACACTAGTCAGAAAGCCTCTACTGGCTGGGTTACTAGAGTACACTAGTCAGAAAGCCTCTACTGGTTGGGTAACTAGAGTACACTAGTCAGAAATCCTCTACTGGCTGTGTAACTAGAGTACACTAGTCATAAAGCCTCCACTGGCTGGGTTACTAGAGTACACTAGTCAGAAAGCCTCTACTGGCTGGGTTACCAGAGTACACTAGTCATAAAGCCTCGACTGGCTGGGTTACTAGAGTACACTAGTCAGAAAGCCTCTACTGGCTGGGTTACTAGAGTACACTAGTCAGAAAGCCTCTACTAGCTGTGTTACCAGAGTACACTAGTCAGAAAGCCTCTACTGGCTCGGTTAAAAGAGTACACTAGTCATAAAGCCTCTACTGGCTGGGTTACCAGAGTACACTAGTCATAAAGCCTCTACTGGCTGGGTTACTAGAGTACACCAGTCAGAAAGCCTCTACTGGCTGGGTTACTAGAGTACACTAGTCATAAAGCCTCTACTAGCTGTGTTACCAGAGTACACAAGTCAGAAAGCCTCTACTGGTTGGGTTACCAGAGTACACTAGTCATTAAGCCTCTACTGGCTGGGTTACTAGAGTACACTAGTCAGAAAGCCTCTACTGGCTGGGTTACTAGAGTACACTAGTCAGAAAGCCTCTACTGGCTCGGTTACTAGAGTACACTAGTCATAAAGCCTCTACTGGCTGGGTTACCAGAGTACACTAGTCATAAATCCTCTACTGGCTGGGTTACCAGAGTACACTAGTCATAAAGCCTCTACTGGCTGGGTTACTAGAGTACACTAGTCAGAAAGCCTCTACTGGTTGGGTTACTAGAGTACACTAGTCATAAAGCCTCTACTGGCTCGGTTACTATAGTACACTAATCATAAAGCCTCTACTGGCTGGGTTACCAGACTAGTACACAGTCATAAAGCCTCTACTGGCTGGGTTACTAGAGTACACTAGTCATAAAGCCTCTACTGGCTTTCTTACTAGAGTACACTAGTCAGAAAGCTTCTACTGGCTGTGTTACTAGAGTAGACTAGTCATAAAGCCTCTACTGGCTGGGTTACCAGAGTACACTAGTCAGAAAGTCTCTGCTGGCTGAGTAGTGTACACTAGTACACTAGTCATAAAGCCTCAACTGGCTGTGTTACCAGAGTACACTAGTCATAAAGCCTCTACTGGCTTTCTGACTAGAGTACACTAGTCATAAAGCCTCTACTGGCTGGGTTACTAGAGTACACTAGTCAGAAAGCTTCTACTGGCTGTGTTACTAGAGTACACTAGTCATAAAGCCTCTACTAGCTGGGTTACTAGAGTATACTAGTCATAAAGCCTCTACTGGCTGTGTTACCAGAGTACACAAGTCAGAAAGCCTCTACTGGCTGGGTTACCAGAGTACACTAGTCATAAAGCCTCTACTGGCTGGGTTACTAGAGTACACTAGTCATAAAGCCTCTACTGGCTGTGCTACCAGAGTACACTAGTCATAAAGCCTCTACTGGCTGGGTTACTAGAGTACACTAGTCAGAAAGCCTCTACTGGCTGGGTTACTAGAGTACACTAGTCAGAAAGCCTCTACTAGCTGTGTTACCAGAGTACACTAGTCAGAAAGCCTCTACTGGCTCGGTTACTAGAGTACACTAGTCATAAAGCCTCTACTGGTTGGGTTACCAGAGTACACTAGTCATTAAGCCTCTACTGGCTGGGTTACTAGAGTACACTAGTCAGAAAGCCTCTACTGGCTGGGTTACCAGAGTACACTAATCAGAAAGTCTCTACTGGCTGTGTTACTAGAGTACACTAGTCAGAAAGCCTCTACTGGCTGTGTTACTAGAGTACACTAGTCATAAAGCCTCTACTGGCTGGGTTACTAGAGTACACTAGTCATAAAGCCTCTACTGGCTTTCTTACTAGAGTACACTAGTCAGAAAGCTTCTACTGGCTGTGTTACTAGAGTACACTAGTCATAAAGCCTCTACTGGCTGGGTTACTAGAGTACACTAGTCATAAAGCCTCTACTGGCTGGGTTCCCAGAGTACACTAGTCAGAAAGCCTCTACTGGCTGGGTTACTAGAGTACACTAGTCATAAAGCCTCTACTGGCTTTCTTACTAGAGTATACTAGTCAGAAAGCTTCTACTGGCTGTGTTACTAGAGTACACTAGTCAGAAAGCCTCTACTGGCTGGGTTACCAGAGTACACTAGTCATAAAGCCTCTACGGGCTTTCTTACTAGAGTACACTAGTCAGAAAGCCTCTACTGGCTGTGTTACCAGAGTACACAAGTCAGAAAGCCTCTACTGGCTGGGTTACCAGAGTACACTAGTCATAAAGCCTCTACTGGCTGGGTTACTAGAGTACACTAGTCATAAAGCCTCTACTGGCTGTGCTACCAGAGTACACTAGTCATAAAGCCTCTACTGGCTGGGTTACTAGAGTACACTAGTCATAAAGCCTCTACTGGCTTTCTTACTAGAGTACA
Organism: Oncorhynchus keta; assembly: GCF_023373465.1. Lineage (NCBI taxonomy): Eukaryota > Metazoa > Chordata > Actinopteri > Salmoniformes > Salmonidae > Oncorhynchus > Oncorhynchus keta. The sequence continues at coordinate 66,418,218 of NC_068422.1, forward strand.
CTAGTCATAAAGCCTCTACTGGCTGGGTTACTAGAGTACACTAGTCATAAAGCCTCTACTGGCTTTCTTACTAGAGTACACTAGTCATAAAGCCTCTACTGTCTGGGTTACTAGAGTACACTAGTCAGAAAGCTTCTACTGGCTGTGTTTCTAGAGTACACTAGTCAGAAAGCCTCTACTGGCTGGGTTACCAGAGTACACTAGTCATAAAGCCTCTACTGGTTGGGTTACCAGAGTACACTAGTCAGAAAGCCTCTACTGGCTGGGTTACCAGAGTACACTAGTCATAAAGCCTCTACTGGTTGGGTTACCAGTGTACACTAGTCATAAAGCCTCTACTGGCTGGGTTCCTTGAGTACACTAGTCATAAAGCCTCTACTGGCTGGGTTACTAGAGTACACTACTCAGAAAGCCTCTACTGGTTGGGTTACCAGAGTACACTAGTCAGAAAGCCTCTACTGGCTGGGTTACCAGAGTACACTAGTCATAAAGCCTCTACTGGCTGGGTTACTAGAGTACACTAGTCATAAAGCCTCTACTGGCTGGGTTACCAGAGTACACTAGTCAGAAAGCCTCTACTGGCTGGGTCACCAGAGTACACTAGTCATAAAGCCTCTACTGGCTTTCTTACTAAAGTACACTAGTCATAAAGCCTCTACTGGCTGGGTTACTAGAGTACACTAGTCAGAAAGCTTCTACTGGCTGTGTTACTAGAGTACACTAGTCATAAAGCCTCTACTGGTTGGGTTACCAGAGTACACTAGTCATAAAGCCTCTACTAGTTGGGTTACTTGAGTACACTACTCAGAAAGCCTCTACTGGCTGGGTTACTAGAGTACACTAGTCAGAAAGCCTCTACTGGTTGGGTTACCAGAGTACACTAGTCAGAAAGCCTCTACTGGCTGGGTTACCAGAGTACACTAGTCATAAAGCCTCTACTGGTTGGGTTACTAGAGTACACTAGTCAGAAAGCCTCTACTGGTTGGGTTACCAGAGTACACTAGTCAGAAAGCCTCTACTGGCTGGGTTACCAGAGTACACTAGTCATAAAGCCTCTACTGGTTGGGTTACTAGAGTACACTAGTCAGAAAGCCTCTACTGGTTGGGTTACCAGAGTACACTAGTCAGAAAGCCTCTACTGGCTGGGTTACCAGAGTACACTAGTCATAAAGCCTCTACTGGTTGGGTTACCAGTGTACACTAGTCATAAAGCCTCTACTGGCTGGGTTACTTGAGTACACTAGTCAGAAAGCCTCTACTGGTTGGGTTACCAGAGTACACTAGTCATAAAGCCTCTACTGGCTGGGTTACTAGAGTACACTACTCAGAAAGCCTCTACTGGTTGGGTTACCAGAGTACACTACTCAGAAAGCCTCTACTGGTTGGGTTACCAGAGTACACTACTCAGAAAGCCTCTACTGGTTGGGTTACCAGAGTACACTAGTCAGAAAGCCTCTACTGGTTGGGTTACCAGAGTACACTAGTCAGAAAGCCTCCACTGGCTGACATGGTCCTTTCATGGCTGATTTGTAATTTTACATCACTTCAAATACATTAACAGAAACAGTTCTTGCCATCATGTAAGAAGAAAACAATGCTTTTTAAGAAGGAGGAAAAGCTCTTAGAGTAAAGTGTCTATGCCTGCTGAACCAAAGCAGCCTCAGTAAGGAGTGGAGAAAATCCTGTTGACCTTGAGACAAATGAGACTTTTAAGCTATTGACAAACACTTCCATAGTAACCAACTTTGTGGTAGCGAGCAGGCTCTTAAATTTCAACTCCAACATTGAGTGAAACAAAGGTGGCACTTAGGAATTCAGGAGCTATTCAACCTGGCAAGACTCCAAACTGTGATAGGGCGAGAGACCCAATGTACCAGTTAAGACTAGGCTTAACATTACTACTAAACTACTACAGAAGTAGAGGCTGCTGTACAAAGCCTCTGTACTCTCCTCCACCCAGACATGATCTGGCGTGGCGCCTAGAGGAAAATATCACAGACCTCTAGCCCATCAAGTCTGAACAGACCCAATGTGGACTCATCTGCAGGGTGAATGGAAGGATTACAAACTCAACAGAGCTCAATGTGAATCTGAGCCATTCACCACCTGAAAGAGACACTCATCCTCAACTCCTGGTAGGGTCATTGTCAGTGCCAGCATCTTATCTCCGCCACTACACATGCAGCTTCCTGTGCACGTCTTTCATGAAGTCATTAGATCCTGCAGAATATATTATAATATGAAAGTAGATGAGAAGGGAAAGATCACCTGGGGTGGCAGGTAGCCTAGTGGTTAGAGCGTTGGTAACGCCAGTAACCAAAAGGTTCCTAGATTGAATCCCTGCCCCTGAACAAGGCAGTTAACCCACTGTTCCTAGGCTGCCATTGTAAATAAGAATTTGTTCTTAACCGACTTGCCTCGTTAAATAAAACTCATGATGGCTTCACTGGAAAGGAAGCTTTAGGGATGCTTATTCCCCAGTAGTTCAATCATTCTTGGGCATTACTTGTTCCCAATCCATACAAGTTTGTGGGACAGGATGTTGTTTAACCTTTAGACACAACCAACATGTCATCATAGACACCTGCAATCGTAGAAGTGGGAATGCAGCTAGCTGGTACGTATCTCTCCATACAAATAATGTCACGCATATTCTGCAGTGTCTAAAGGCCTACCGTCAAAATAACATTTTCAGTCAACCATTCTAAAGTCAATAGGGGCTTATGAGTTTAACTAACTCCATCAGCAGTGGGCTTGAGTTAATTAAACCCTGGAAACAATGTCACGGAACAAAGAGGACATCATTGCTACCTCACTCTGTCTGACTGTGTGAAGGAAATGCCATTACTTCAATGTTCCCTTCATCAATTGAGAAAACATTTTCACACAGAGGGGAATGCTCACAGCCTTGGGTTATGTTAATTCAGCATTTCATCATCACTGTTTATTAGCTACTACTAATGAAGTACTTTGTGTTTGTTGGTTGGCTAAAACTATTTCATCAACAGTAATAAAAGACCAAACTCTGCATTGTTACTGTGAGGGAACACGTGTCCTATGTGTTTGACTAACATTCCAAGCATTCCTATCATTCCTAGCCAAAACACTTCAGTCATGTTTCAATTCACATGATCAAGTTAATTTTTCAACTTCAAGTGAACCTGTAGAATGTAGTCTGCTTGCTCCACCCTGGTATTAAGCTTTTAAATGTTTATAGCCCATTATCAACCAGCAATTAGAGCCAGTTCAGCAATGTGGAAAATGGAATTTCCTCCATCTATCGTCCCAGGTTTTCCAATGAAGTGGCTTGCACTTGAACGCACTGAGAGACAACGGAACCTGTGCGCCGCTTAATTAAAAGAACCCAGCATCTGTTTCTCCAAACAATTAAATATGAGAGCTATTAACTTGTGGTATTTAAACAGAGTTTTGGCACTATAGATTCTGTAACAGATGATTTAACAAACATCTGTTGCCTTTTTTGTAACGAACAAGAGTTTCCATCAGTCTGCCAAGCCTTTTTGTTTCGCTGCCATTTCTCTCGCTTCAGATGCTCGCATCACATAAGTCTGGCTTGGCAGCCACAGACTGCTGGAATAGCAGGTTCACAGGTCAGGTTTGGGTGACCTCAGACTTCTCCTCAATCTATAATGCTTAAACACAACTTCAGAGTAAATCTTTAAGAATTTCTTCTAGAAGCTGTCTCTGTGGGCACATAAGCCAGCTGGTGAAAGCTTTTTATGTTTTGGAGGTCTCTAGGGATTATAACATCCTCAGCATTCATACAAAGGCTACTCATACGAAGAATCATCTTCAAAGATTCTGACAGATCAGATATGGTCAAACCTAAATAGTCATACAATAGAAGAAGGTTATTTTCCCTTGTAGTGAATAAAGTTGTATGGACCACAGAGCATAACTGACAGCTAAGCTGAACAAGCTGGGTGGTGTGTTGGTAATGCCCTTGTTTCCTTTGAAGGCAGAGAAGGGCCGTCACCATGGTGCCTGCTGCTGGCTCTCCTCCACTGCCTCCTGAGAGATGCTCTGATAGACAGACAGACAGACAGACAGATGGACGGACAGACAGACGTGAGCAGGGCATGAGTCTTCACTTTGTCTCTCAGACTGTAGCTACAGGAAATCTCATAGGAATCAAAGGTAATTCTGAAGACAGACTTGTAATGCTGGGTCATTGTTAGTGTGGTTATTTAATTGTGTGTGTTTGTGTGTGAGAGAGAGAGAGAGAGAGAGGGAGAGAGACACAGAGAGAGATCGTGGGAGAGAGAAATGGAGAGATGGAGACATAATGGGAGTGTGCATATATGCAGCTCCACCTATGGTGAAGCACACCTCTCCATAAGCCCTGTCTCATCTCCCCTGGTATCCAGACACAGGTTTTGAGTGATTTCAATTAATTCCTCCTGTCAGCCCTGGTCCTCCCGTCCTCCCAGACGCAGCTGAGGAGAGCTGAGCAGAGCAGCATGGAGAACCTTGTCACTGCCACCAGCACCACTTCCACCAAGCTGTCTGTCCATCTCACAGGACTGCCTCAACATCGTAGTGTTCTCCCGATCATTAAAAAACACTCCTCCTCGCTACACGCTCCTTTTAATGTGGTCAGCCATGAGGAGAAAACAACAACATCAGGCCAGTCACAGTGCTGGTAATTGATTTCCAGTGCATTAGGTGACTCTTCACAGTCGTTGGCCAGGGTTTCTTTCAGGTACTGCAGTAATAATAAGATGCTCGTTTGAGTTTCAGTTCAGAGCCGCGCTACAATCCTTTGAGGTCCATGTCTGGAGTAGGGCTATACATAATTAAAGTTCACAGCATAACACTGCTGTGCTGTCCCAGCAACGGAGGGTGATGCCACTTACTCACGCTGTCTTCACCAGACAGACACACACTGATGAAATGGAAGCAGAACTCTGTTCACTCAAGAGTCCTTTGTGTGCCACAAGAAGCAGAGTTGAGGGGACATCTTGGAAACCGAGCCAAGTACACAGCAAAAAGGGTTAGCCCTGACCTCAACAGAAAGTGCAGTAGAACAAATGGTACAGTACAGTGAAAACGTATTGAGCAGGACATGGGAGTGTGGCATATACCTTAAGCCTAATTTCTAATAGCACAGGCCGTGCAGTTTGTGCTTAAAATCACAATGTCACCTTTTTGCCCGGGGCCGGTGTGTGCCTGTGCGGGCATGTCAGTGCATGTGTGTGTGTGTGGTGTGACTCAGCAGCACAGTCCTGTATCTGGTGTGTCCTTCCATCCACCGGCTCTGAGGAGCTCCGCGCTACCGTCGTCCTTTATCATAAAGGCTGCTTCAGAGAATATTAAGAAGCCATCTGTTTATTCTGCTCACTAAGCTATTTATAGGAACACCAGCAAAACCTACAGAGGTCACAGTAACGGAGGGAGCAGACACCAGCTAACCAGCGAGCAGAAGTATGCTGTTCACACACACAGCCTAAAGAACACATGCAGTTTTACAGCCAGTCAAATCAGTTGGCTTCGGTTGCGACCCCCCAACACAAATCGGCTTGCCATCGCCCTTACACGGAGCAGCGTCGGACCTGTCATCTGAGAGCAACAGAAACAGAATCAGACTGGACAGTCAGACAGATTGAGGCCCATCCATTACCATGAAGGGCCAATAAGCCATGGGATACAGCCATTAGTGTAATATGATAAATAGGACACAGATGAAGGAGAACAATGCTCTCTTCTAATGACTAGGGGTCTCATTTAGAGACAGGGCTAATCTTTACACTGCTCTCCATCTTAGTCATGGTGCCTCTCCTCCTCCTTCTCCTCCTCCTCTGCTGACATCCCCATTAGAGCGATCCCCTCTGATAAATGCCACGCCGATTACAAAAGGGCCGATTCTCATTTCAACATCCTCCTCGGGCTGTGTTTGAAGACAGCCCCAGTCCTCTGCTCCCCGCCCTTTAAATAACGCCTTGTTTTTCCACACAGTCAACCAGGAACCACTGCACATGAATAATGCATGATGAGAAATCAGAGCGGCCTCTCACTGACTGGCCACAGAGGGGGAAAGATTGATAAATATGGACCAGGTTTGGTTTTGATGGACAATGTATGTTTAATACATACCACGTTTGATATATATCACATGGATCATTGGAATATATGGGTAGACCTTGTAGCTTATCCCCAATAAATTAAGTAAATGTCAAGGGACTTCTCAGGTAGTCATAGAATTTTGATGAGGACACTTCCTTAAACAAATCAGTATTGAGTATCTGCCATCCCATGGGACTTTAAGCAAATGGATAAGACGGTACTACATTGTAACATTATATAGTATCTATGAGGTCTCATTTAACCAGCAGCTCCGTCAGTGAAGTTATGTCTCTGAGGACTAGAAATTGTTATTATTGAAGAGCGATCCATCAGGAGTGTTTGAGGGGGTGCTGACGCCACACTGAGAGGTCTACAGACTATGCAGTGAGTTAGTCGATCAATCAGAGGCTAAGCACATTCTCCCTCTCCATGGCATTGGGACAGTCTGTTATCACTGTAACCGCCTCTTCAATTATAACGCCGGTGGGGTGCAGATCAAAGATAATGCCAAAACTCAAGAATGGACCTTTGAGGCAGCTTCCAGTGTTTCTTTCAGGAGCAGTTAATAAAGGCACTGGGACCTGCACTCCATCAAAAAGAACTGGCTCTGACCCATGATTGTGCTTTCTGTAATAGACAAAAGAGGAAGGAACCCTAATGGGAACGCAGTGCTGGACCTTCTGCAGGTAGATTGAGGTGAGAAAAGCCTTCCGTTTAACTTTCAAAGCAGCCTCTTTAAAGGCCCGACCAACTCCATCACAACACAGGAGTGAACGGAAACAAAAACATTCAAGAATGAGGGATAGAGGGCCATTTCTGCTAAGGAAATCCCCCCCCAAATGATCAAATGGATAAAAATGTTAGCCGACTATTGATTTTTTCAATGTATCATGCCCAAAGTTGTGTCTCAAATGCACAAATATCCGAATCAACTGAACCAGAGAGAAATCATATTTTCAATGCTGGTGAGAAACACCCATGCAACTTTCAAGGATATTTGAGATCAACCTAATTTCTGACCTCGAATTTACAATAATTGCGTCAGATTTCATTTTAACCTCTTAAGACTCTAGGGGCAGGTGCAATGCAACTATGCTCTCTATCAGCTACATGTGATGGTAGAACCTTCATGGCACTCCAGTCTCTGTGAGAATGCCGCAGAGGCCCCTAACCCTTTCTCATGTAACTTGTTCTCGGTAAGTCTTTTCTATATTTCCCAATGTTAGTACTGTTACGCGGAGCGGAACAGGGGAACCCAAGAGCAGACTCAGACGAGGAGACTGGGATGAAGTAACCAAGGTATTTATTGAAACACAGGGGGGAGATGGAGTGCAGGTCAGGGGAAGCTCGGGCGGGTTGCTGGAAACCAGGTGCTGAGGCTGGAGCGAGAGGGGTCGAGACAGGGTAAGCAGGTCTGGAGGGGAATCCAAGGGAATAGTAGTGGGGAATCCAGGACAGAGTAGCAGGATGATGAGACATGGGACTGGAGACAGAGACCAGAGTCAGAGCGGGCAGAACTGTAGCGGAGATGAAAACAGTGTCAGGCAAAGAAAACAAGCACAACAAGATAACATGATCTGAATAGTAACAAACGGCTAGAAACGTAGACTGACTGAGCAGAGATTACGATCTGGTAGCGTGGAAGTGGCAGGGCTGAGTATTTGTAGAGGTCTTGATTATGGAACAGGTTGCAGCTGGTGGGGATCTGCTCTGACTCCAGCACACCTGTCTCCGCCCACACAATTACACACACACAGAGAGAGAAGGAGAGGGAGAGAGTACTGGGGGAGTGGCGGCAGGTCAAGGAGACACAGGATGAGCAGTAGAGGGTGTTGCAGGAACAGATGACAAGTGACAAGTACATATATAGCTTTATGACACAAGCATTAAAGCAGCTGCCTCTCGTGTCACATTATGTAGAACTAGTGTCATTAAGTTTATTGACAAAGGCAGATACTGTACCACTACATGCCAGGACATAGAGTATGTTTGTATACATTGCTTTGATAACATAATGGTGTTATACCATTTTATAGCATACATGTAAAGATTTTATGTTATTGCAACCACCTGTGTTATTTTTTTGTTGTTGATATTTGGCAGGCAGAGACTTTTTGTTCAACAACGAAAACGTGAGGAAGAAAAACAATTATTCAAATTCATACCAAATGATGTTCATAGATTCCGGCAAAACTTATGAAGAAATATAATCTCGCTCCTCTGTAATACACATAGTTCTGCCAACAAGATAGTATTTCTACAGTAATGCCCTCTTATCGTTTGTCGACAGAACACAACTCAAATGTATGCTTTTAAAGACTATACGACACCTTGAACAATGTCATTTCTGAAAATTGTCGGACAAAGTCTGCAGTCAGTTACCATGGTGGTGGGGAATAAGGCTTGGTGCTAAAATGCTCTTGCTTTACCACACAGTGAACCTGCTGCTGGAGCTGTTCAGCTCTCGGTGGAAGACAGGTTTATGTTAGAAACGCTGTGTAACTAGGGGAAGCTGAAAGCTTCACGCAATCTGAGGAATAATAGGGTTGTGAACCCTCCATTTTCTCTTCCAGGAAATCCAGGCAGACAGATTTCTAACTGAAGAACATAATAGTTATTTTTACTAAGGCCCCTAGCTGGAAACAGTGTTAACCATAGCCCTGTCTTCTCAGATAGGGCTTGTCTCATTCTTCGCACAGTGATTATAAGAGTGATCTCCAGATACAAACACACAGACCAAAGACAAGGATGCACTTGACTAAAGTAAGATTAAAGAGTATACTGAAAGTGGCTTTGCCATTGAGTTAGATTTTGGGACTTAAGAGGGGCGAGATCCCGGTCACAGATTTAGCCTTGTACTAGACCCATATTTTTTTATATTCTCCATTTATCGAGGACTAAAATTATATTAAAATCCTACAGTGGATTATAATCTCCAGTAAAACCAACCATGCTCTGTGAAACTAACATTTAATGCCTGTTAAATGATCTCTTTCTCTCAGAGAATGAACATAAAACAACATTTTGAAAGGATATGATGGCCAAAGAATGAGAATCTCAGGGTCGTTCCATTTGATTTCAATAACTTTTTGACCATTTACATTACATTTACATTTAAGTCATTTAGCAGACGCTCTTATCCAGAGCGACTTACAAATTGGTGCATTCACCTTATGACATCCAGTGGAACAGCCACTTTACAATAGTGCATCTAAATCTTTTAAGGGGGGTGAGAAGGATTACTTTATCCTATCCTAGGTATTCCTTAAAGAGGTGGGGTTTCAGGTGTCTCCGGAAGGTGGTGATTGACTCCGCTGTCCTGGCGTCGTGAGGGAGTTTGTTCCACCATTGGGGAGCCAGAGCAGCGAACAGTTTTGACTGGGCTGAGCGGGAACTGTACTTCCTCAGTGGTAGGGAGGCGAGCAGGCCAGAGGTGGATGAACGCAGTGCCCTTGTTTGGGTGTAGGGCCTGATCAGAGCCTGGAGGTACTGAGGTGCCGTTCCCCTCACAGCTCCGTAGGCAAGCACCATGGTCTTGTAGCGGATGCGAGCTTCAACTGGAAGCCACTGGAGAGAGCGGAGGAGCGGGGTGACGTGAGAGAACTTGGGAAGGTTGAACACCAGACGGGCTGCGGCGTTCTGGATGAGTTGTAGGGGTTTAATGGCACAGGCAGGGAGCCCAGCCAACAGCGAGTTGCAGTAATCCAGACGGGAGATGACAAGTGCCTGGATTAGGACCTGCGCCGCTTCCTGTGTGAGGCAGGGTCGTACTCTGCGGATGTTGTAGAGCATGAACCTACAGGAACGGGCCACCGCCTTGATGTTAGTTGAGAACGACAGGGTGTTGTCCAGGATCACGCCAAGGTTCTTAGCGCTCTGGGAGGAGGACACAATGGAGTTGTCAACCGTGATGGTGAGATCATGGAACGGGCAGTCCTTCCCCGGGAGGAAGAGCAGCTCCGTCTTGCCGAGGTTCAGCTTGAGGTGGTGATCCGTCATCCACACTGATATGTCTGCCAGACATGCAGAGATGCGATTCGCCACCTGGTCATCAGAAGGGGGAAAGGAGAAGATTAATTGTGTGTCGTCTGCATAGCAATGATAGGAGAGACCATGTGAGGTTATGACAGAGCCAAGTGACTTGGTGTATAGCGAGAATAGGAGAGGGCCTAGAACAGAGCCCTGGGGGACACCAGTGGTGAGAGCGCGTGGTGAGGAGACAGATTCTCGCCACGCCACCTGGTAGGAGCGACCTGTCAGGTAGGACGCAATCCAAGCGTGGGCCGCGCCGGAGATGCCCAACTCGGAGAGGGTGGAGAGGAGGATCTGATGGTTCACAGTATCGAAGGCAGCCGATAGGTCTAGAAGGATGAGAGCAGAGGAGAGAGAGTTAGCATTAGCAGTGCGGAGCGCCTCCGTGATACAGAGAAGAGCAGTCTCAGTTGAATGACTAGTCTTGAAACCTGACTGATTTGGATCAAGAAGGTCATTCTGAGAGAGATATAGCGGGAGAGCTGGCCAAGGACGGCACGTTCAAGAGTTTTGGAGAGAAAAGAAAGAAGGGATACTGGTCTGTAGTTGTTGACATCGGAGGGATCGAGTGTAGGTTTTTTCAGAAGGGGTGCAACTCTCGCTCTCTTGAAGACGGAAGGGACGTAGCCAGCGGTCAGGGATGAGTTGATGAGCGAGGTGAGGTAAGGGAGAAGGTCTCCGGAAATGGTCTGGAGAAGAGAGGAGGGGATAGGGTCGAGCGGGCAGGTTGTTGGGCGGCCGGCCGTCACAAGACGCGAGATTTCATCTGGAGAGAGAGGGGAGAAAGAGGTCAGAGCACAGGGTAGGGCAGTGTGAGCAGAACCAGCGGTGTCGTTTGACTTAGCAAACGAGGATCGGATGTCGTCGACCTTCTTTTCAAAATGGTTGCCGAAGTCATCTGCAGAGAGGGAGGAGGGGGGGAGGGGGAGGAGGATTCAGGAGGGAGGAGAAGGTGGCAAAGAGCTTCCTAGGGTTAGAGGCAGATGCTTGGAATTTAGAGTGGTAGAAAGTGGCTTTTGCAGCAGAGACAGAGGAGGAAAATGTAGAGAGGAGGGAGCGAAAGGATGCCAGGTCCGCAGGGAGGCGAGTTTTCCTCCAAATGACTATTGTAGCTGGAGACGGCAGTTTTTTTTAACGGAATATCTACATAGGTGCACAGAGGCCCATTATCAGCAACCATCACACCTGTGATCCAATGGCATGTTGTGTTAGCTAATCCAAGTTTATAATTTTAAAAGCCCAATTGATCATTAGAAAACACTTTGCAATTATGTTAGCACTGCTGAAAACTGTTGTTCTGATTAAATAAGCAATAAAACTGCCCTTCTTTAGACTAGTTGAGTATCTGGAGCATCAGCAATTGTGGGTTTGATTACATGCTCAAAATGGCCAGAAAATGGTCAGTCTATTTTTGTTCTGAGAAATGAAGGATATTCCATGCGAGATATTGCCAAGAAACTGAAGATCTCGTACAACGCTGTGTACTACTCCCTTCACAGAACAGCGTAAACTGTCTCTAACCAGAATAGAAAGAGGAGTGGGAGGCCCCAGTGCACAACTGAGCAAGAGGACAAGTACATTAAAGTGTCTAGTTTGAGAAACAGATGCCTCACAAGTGCTCATATGGCAGCTTCATTAAATAGTACCTGCAAAACACCAGTCTCAACGTCAACAGTGAAGAGGCGACTCCGGGATGCTGGCCTTCTAGGCAGAGTTACAAAGAAAAAGCCATATCTCAGACTGGCCAATAAAAAGAAAAGATTAAGATGGGCAAAAGAACACAGATACTGGACAGAGGAACTCTGCCTAGAAAGCTAGCATCCCGGAGTCGCCTCTTCACCGTTGACTTTGAGACTGGTGTTTTACGGGTACTATTTAATGAAGCTGCCAGCTGAGGACTTGTGAGGCGTCTGTTAAGCTGATTACAATTGGAGATCCTATCTATTTTCGTCAGAAGCCGCTGGCCATTCTCACCACAGAAAGACACTCGTCCGCACACTCACTAGTTCTGAATAGACGTGGCTAGAGGAGGACAAGAAGCAGCTATGGAATGAGCAGAGAGGAAACAATTCCCTGCAGCTGCCCAGGCATTGTCTCAATACCTCAGAGAGCAGAGATTACCTAGGCGATAAAAGACCTCTGCTCTCACAGCCACGGAACATGTGAGAGAAATGCAATTTCCATGCAAATTCAGAGCTTACAAAAGTATTTCCACATTCAGTGTGACTGTGACTCGAATGCTCTCCGTCTTTTTATGCTTAACCTTTTGTTTTATTTGTACAACTGCTGGTGTCATCTATTTCCTATTATCTGGTTTGACACTGAGGTGTTGTCGTTGTGTATGGACTTGTCACTGCCTGCAGTGTTCTAGGCACTGTATAGTACGGCTCTAGAAGCTAGATTTGTTATTCATGCGACACCCGTGTCCTTTTACTTCATCCACCCCAGGGCTTCACTAGGATACAGATGGTTAAGATAACAGTCACCACTGATCGTATGCCAGGCAGTCAGACAACACCATTCATCTCTCTTATCAGCATCTCAGTGGGTACGCCGCCTGACTAGACTGTACCCAGAATGGTACACTTTGCATTGGGTCGCTGTCACTCAACGGAAGCTAAACAAACCACTGCGCTCCCTCCAGTCTGCTTTAGCTCACCACTCTCTCCACGCCGTTGAGTTGACCACTTTGTTATTGTTCGATCCTTCAAAGTGCTTTTGGCTTCTTAAACCCGAGACTTGACAATTTTGTAATTGCATTGTGTGATAAAAAGCTAATTAACTTATGGAAAGATCTCTTATCTGTCTTATTTTTCCCAGTGTCTATCCCCAGCCTGGTCCTGATAAGATCAGCTGAGAGCATGTGTGCCTCCCACCCACTGCTTCTCTCTGTTATTAAGGACAGCGATATCTACTGTGGATAGAACGGAGATGAGAACACAGTTGTTAATGACAGTAAGCCAAGCGCATGCAAAGAGATTGACGTGATAAAAATCAAGGAAGATCCTAGGGGAATTACCGACAAAATAAAGTTCTGATGCTTGAGTTCACAAAAACAACCGATAAGGCCCGGATGTGTAGTGAGTTGAATTATTTGATTTGCGCTCAGAAAATGTGAGTTGACTCGTGTCTTGTGAAGCAAGACAATATGCCCACGCTTGCAAATTTGGAATAAAAGCCAAAGAAAATACGTTTGAGAAAGAAGCTGGTGGTGGCGGACATTATAGTGAACGGATAGTGAATCAGGTATTGCAGGATTTTGTTCCAACTAGGCAACACACTGAGCTACTTAGCTAATTGATCAGTTTAGTGATTGCCTAAATTCAACACACATGGTCTTCCAGGTCGGTTAAATCAAAACATGAAGTGCCTGCGTACATCCAGGACCAGGGTTGCCTACCCCTGTCAACACCAGGATGACACTGAGGACAAACACTCAGTTGCTGTGACAGTAGACAGAATACAAATAAATCATCTATATACAAATGTATCTGTAGGCAATTTCAGCCCTTAAGCACTACACTCAAAACATAAGCAGAGTGCACAGCCATATTGAGACTTCAACTCGGTTTCTAACAGCCTCTCACAGCCTTTTCCTCTCTCCAACACAGATGCAGTGAATATGGCCTGGAGCAGCAAAGACTCGATTCCTCCTCCCTTGATTGTGAATTAGAACAGATTAGGATTCTGCCGTCTGTGCAGGAAATACCTCTTTATCTGGGATTTCATCTGCCGGGTTCCTAGTGCATTGTTTATACGGTGCAGAGCTAGCCTATAGCTGAGCAAGCATATGCAGTCCCAAAAATAAAACACCATTTGTTTTAGTTAGGGTTTCCAGCCTGGGCCTAAATAGCTTTTCAGGCACAGTGATGGACGGGCATCAGGTATATCTCCCCCAGTCTCCACCAGGGGCTTTGTCAGCAGTGGACCTGCCTGCAAATGATACTGTTTGCAGCTGAAACTGAAGAGCAGATGCTATCAAAATGAGAGGAATACATTTCTGCTCCATTTCTGCCTTTCTTCACAGAAGCCATGATGATGTGGCATTTCTCTCCTTTTTGAATGGTTGAGCTGGAAGAACTGCTTTGAGCAGAGGGCATCTGAATGGAATATTTGCCCGCTGTTTATCACCATGCATTACTGTACCATGATTTGCCCAAATGACCTGGCACTCTCTCAGAGCCTTGTTTGGCATAAATAATGCAAAGATTCTCTGTAGCTAAACTTTAAAGGAATTCACATCACGTTTGTGGGCTGCTGCCTTTTACCAATACAGTACATCACAATGCCCTGTGAAGCTGGAGGGACTGTTGCACTCCTGTAATATGTCAGTCCAGACATCACCTGCCAGAGGCACTCGGCATCAATATTACACAGCCCTTAAGAATGAGAGGGAATGAAATAAGGGTAGTCATGTTTGACAGAAGAGTTTTAATTGCAGTGTAAAGTTCCTAAGATAAGCGAGAATGCAAAAATATTAGAGCGAGAGAGAGAGACAGCGTGGTTCTATCAATGTCAGTTATATCTTAATGACCACGCCCATGTCCATGTGAAGGGGACAAACATGAAAACCAGCAGACGCTTACACTACTTTGTATTCTACGAGAGGTGTTCGGTTGGATGTTTGGGAGGATAGTTACATGACCACTCTGCTGGTGAGACATGTCCTATATAGAGCCACTGGCAGAGCTGCCTGGCTTGCTGTAATTGCTTAACAGACACATTTCTAGTGTGCAGTTTGCAGTGCTGGAGCGGCTGAGGCTGAGCCCCTCCATCAGAGAGAAGGACAGAGGCTGCAAGCTCTACTGGCTCCAGGGCCAATAAAGGATATGAGCCAGAGGCCAACTGAACTGACACAGTGAAACAAATAGCTCACGACAATCCATCTCATTCAGTATTTGCATAGGGACATCGATCGGCAGGCAAACCCCCAACCAACCATGAATAAACTGTTTACGTGTCGGGAGACCGGAGAGCTTGTTCAAAGCTTAGGCTATAATGCAAGGGACAGGAAAAAACAATCCCTGTCAGTCTATGCATTTTAAGCTGATGGTCACAGAGGAATTAAGTATTGAGATGTTTTAAGTTGGGGTGTAGGGAATAGGGGGATGGGGTCTGGAACATATCGACACATCAAGGAAAATGTCAACCAATATTACTGCCCTCAGCACTCCAGCATTTGGGCCTGACAGACAGGCTTATTATTGGATGACCTCACTCAGTAAGCTCACTCCATCAAGCCTCTGGTGAATAAATGTTGGCCTCACCAAGCAAAAAAGACCAATACGGTACAAAGGTCCTCTGAACAAAATAATGCTTCCCACTCCATTTGTGTGAAATATTTTTGACCGGACAATGGAAAGACTCACTTGCACACTCAGTAAAGTAAAAACAATATGAGAAAAAAAGAACAAAGTATAATTTCAGAAATATAATTCTTATCAATCTTGAAACGGTATTTGATTATTTGATTGAATTCAATCTTAAAATCAGTGTTGGTGAGTAGTGACCTACATGTAGTTGAACTAGTAATTTGCCTACATTTTGCAGTAGCTTGGTGGTAAATTCTAATCTAGGTAGTGTTTTCAGAAGTTCTTTACTTTTAGCCATGTAGCGGTGTAGCTAACTACTGGAACTACATGTTACTTTTTTAGCAAAAATAAAAGTAGGCAAAAATGCATAGACCTGTCTAATTCTCCCTTGAATAGGCTAAATTACACATTCTGTAAACATCTGACTCCAGAGTGATCTGTTCTTGCAATTTGTAGTCTATGACATTTCAGATTTAGATGTGATGATTTATCTCTAAGTAGTTTGGATGCAGTGAACTACTTTTTCAAAGTAGCTTTATTTAAATTAACTACATTTTTCTTAAGGGTAGCTTTAGCCTAGCTTAACTTCTTCCAGTGTGAAGTAATTGGTAGCTTGGTTAACTACATTTTTAAAGTATCTTCTCCAACAGTTATTAAAATGCAGCGAAGTAATTTTGTGGTGAAGAAATAGCATGGGAAAAGCGTTAACTGTGTCTACATTAGGCTACACTACTCTGACAGCATGGTTGTTGTTGGTGGCACGTAAACTACATTTAGTTCACTGTGCCATTTCCTTCGTCCTTCTCACAGATAAGGAGGGAACATCTAGAATTCCAGTTGCATGAGCTCTTGCAATTATGCCCCAATCACCTCCTCTCCTCGTGAGCTTGGGCAACACACTAATGATAATGTAGCATCCCATCAATGCCAAGAATCTACACGTACGCAGGGACATGAAATTACTAATCACGTTGCAAGAAAACATTCCTGGCAAGACAGTCGAGCCAATTCCCTCTCCATCTCCCCCTTTCTTTCTCTGAATCTTTCTCCCGCAACCACTCTTCCTCTCTTCCTTTCCCCATCACCAAATACCTCTCCCTCCCTGCCTGTCTGTGTAACTAATGGCTGATTCCTCCTGCTGGGGGAGTGGTTGGCTGTGGTCCAAGCTATCCAGAGTTAAACTCGTTAACCCCTCCATACACCAGGAGATTGCTGCCACATGCCCTGGGCTGACTGAGGAATGCTTGTGTCCAACACCCCTGGTACCTCATCCACTTGGCTGCAGCTGCTGGCTTGGGCCCTAGCATGGTTCCCCCATCCCTTCCCTCAATTAGTAATGTTTGTGTTGGAAAAGCAGGCTTCTTCTTAGATAGGCTTAACACAGACACCACATATGTTCAGAATACTATAGATGATAAAATGGCTCAGGTAAATAGAGTGCTTTACACTATCAGATTAAACAAGACAAGCCACAATGAAATACCCCCTACCCACATGGTCAATGTTGAAAGTATTCAACTAAAGCCATTACACATGCAACAGCAGGCCATTCATCCAAATCGCAGTTTTAATATCAAGCCTTGGATCAAGTCCAAACAGGAGTGAGTTGCCAACGAGCTCTCTGTGTGAGAGAAAGAAGTTACATCTTAAAAATCAGGAGGCAACATGCCTTGCTTTTAACACCTGTCACCTAAACTACAGGGCTGAGCTGCATGGAGGAGATTAGCATTCATTAATGATTCACTCCCACTCTTCCCCAATCACAGAATGTTACAATCCATGACTGCGGAGTCATGGTTACACGGTGGAGAGAGGTGTATACCCAACACAGCAACACTTCCACCACCCACACACACATTCACGTAAGCACGAGAGCAAATGCGCACGCACACACACTCCACAAATCCCCAGGCCTCATCTGAGATGCAGTGACATTAATCAAGTCATATATCACACCTCCATAACCTGAATTGTAGCCACACACACGGCTAGCTGCCATTGACACATCTTTCAAACCGCTTTGATCTATTTCAGAATATGCTACTGATATCGACTTCATCTCTGGATGTTGCTCACTAAACATATTGTCTGCTCTGTTTTTACGAGCCACTTATCATTCAGATATGGAGGGCAGTCTGCAAATCATGTTGTATTAGATCCTCAGTTCATACAGAATGAAAGAAACAACAAAACTAGATGTAGCAAAACTGTTATTAAATAACAAATGAGTCTATCAATGCTACAAACACAACTATATGAACACATGTTTGTTGGAGAATGTTATGGAATCCTGGTTAATGCTATATTGGTGCTGTGACTTAGCTCACACAGTTGATGTCAATCAGCCGGCTGTTAAACCTGTACCAACCTCGATTCAATACCAATCATTAGTACCACTACACTTTATTGACACTGACAATGTTATTGGCAATGTCTGGGTAAATCCAATGGTCGGGGAGGAGTGATGTTGTACGCTGATAGCCATCTAAAACCTGAGTCGTTGATACCCTCAGACCTCCACATAAAGTGATCCCTAATACTAAATACTCTATGAACAAAGTCATCTTGTTCTCAAACTGCTGACGCCGCAACTTTCTGCTTCAGCTCCCAACCGTTAATCTAACGCTGATAAAAGTTAATCATAAAACAATATAAAGAGAAATTATACCGCTGCGTAATCTATAGAATATATGCATAGCGATCACAGGAGATTAATAGCGGTGCTCAAGCCTAATCTAATTTAACACATGGGAAAAAGCATTTGACTAGGCGTTCTTGTAATTTATTAGGATCACAAGGGGGTGATGGTTGCGGTGGAAGGGCACCATTTTGATACAACATGGGCACTGAGCACATGAACACTAAGCCAAGAACTCCACATTATTGGCATTAGAAAGCAAACATTGTCCTAATGATCTCCCAACAGTTAATCACCCTTGATATTACCAACCATTAGATCAGTTTTATATGATAGAAGTGGTCGGAAAGTGGTTAAAGTTGGAGAAGGTGAATCTAATGAAGCTGTTGCTTTTTATTAAACCTATTAATGGTGAGGAGACTTTTAATATGTGGAGACAGCATTACTGTATGGATGATCAGTTTGGAATAGTTAAAACAATAGAGGTGGAAATTAAGGCACATGAACTGTGTAATAGCCAGATGAATACAATATTGCATTTAATTTCTTATAAGTCAGATGGTTCAGATAACGAATGACTGAAACAATTAAACATTGCTGTACTGAGTACTGAATGTAGAGTAGTGGTGTGACAGTAAGCAGGTCAGTACAGTCTGGTCTAACACCATAACACTCTAAATCCTTAACCTACTTGCACCGCAACATCCTAACAACCTACCTCTCTACCTCGATGTCATAAGGTGAATGCACCAATTTGTAAGTCGCTCTGGATAAGAGCGTCTGCTAAATGACTTAAATGTAAATGTCTTAAATGTCTAACTCTCTAAAATGCAAACTACCTAACTTGATAACTCTCTAACTCCCTAACTCCCCAAAAACCTGACTACATAACTCTCTAAAACCCTAACTCGCTAAAACCCTAACTAATTAACACCCTAACAACCTAACATCCTATCATCCTAACTTTCTAGAACGATGACATCCAAACAGCCTGACACCCTAACATCCTAAAGTCCTAACACTCTAACGTCCTAACTCCCTAACTCACAAAAACTTTAACTCTCTAAAACCCTAACTCCCTAACTCTCTAAAACCCTAACTCTCTAAAACCCTAACTCCCTACAATCCTAACTCTCTAAAACTCTAACTCCCTAACATCCTAAACTCCCTAACTCTCTAAAACCCTAACTCTCTAAAACCCTAACTCCCTAACATCCTAACTCTCTAAAACTCTAACTCCCTAACATCCTAAACTCCATATCTTTCTAAAACCCTAACTCCCTAACCCCCTAACTCTCTGAAACCCTAACTCCCTAACCACCCTAACTCTCTAAAACCCTAACTCCCTAACTATTTTAAACCCTATCTCCCTAACTCTCTGAAACCCTAAATCTCTAATTCTCTAAAACCCTACTCCCTAACTCCCTTATCTCTCTCAAACCCTAACTCCCTTACTCTCTATAACCCCTCATACCCATCTCCTAACTC
This sequence comes from Oncorhynchus keta, assembly GCF_023373465.1. Taxonomy (NCBI): domain Eukaryota; kingdom Metazoa; phylum Chordata; class Actinopteri; order Salmoniformes; family Salmonidae; genus Oncorhynchus; species Oncorhynchus keta. Next base: position 66,437,772 of record NC_068422.1, read on the forward strand.
TCTAAAACCCTAAGTCTCTAAAACCCCAACTCCCTAACTCTCTATAACCCCTAACCACTAACTCCTTACCTCTCTAAAACCCTTACTCCCATTAAACCTCTAAAACCCTAACTCCCTAACTCCAGCACTCCCTAAAACCCTAAAACTAACTTCCTAGAACTGTAACTCCTCTTAAACCCTAACATCCTTCCTAACTTCCTAGCACCATAACATCCTAACTTCCACATTAGCACTGAACTGTAACACCTTTCCAAACATCCTAATCAAAACCCTATCACCCTAACATCCAAAGACCTTAACACCCACCTTTAAACTTCCTAACATCCTAACACCATAACATCCTAACATCCTAACATCCTAACACATCCTAAACATCCTATCTAAAACCATAACATCCTAACACTTAACACCTTTACACATTAGCACTGTAACATCCTAACGTCCTAACACCTTTACACACCAACACCTTTACACCTTACCACTGTAACATTCAAAAACCCTTAATACCCTCTCGCCCTAACACCCAAACACCTTGACACTCCAGAACCGTAACACCCTCACACCTTTAAACCCTAAAACTCTAACATCCTAACATCCTAACACCATAACACATGTACACCCTAGCACCAAAAAATCCTAACATCCTAACACTCTAACATCCTAACACCCTAACTCCCTAACTCTCTAAAACCATAACATCCTAACACCTTTACACCCTAGCACCATAACATCCTAAATCCCTAACTCCCTTACTCTAAAACCCTAACTCCCTAACCCCCTAACTCTCTAAAAACCTAACTCTCTGAAACCTTAACTCCTAACTCTCTAAACTCTCATCTCCCTAACCACCTAACTCCCTAACTCCCTTAAACCCCAACTCCCTGACTCTCTTAAACCCTAACTCCATAACAACCTAACTCTCTAAAACCCTAACTAACTAACACCCTAACAACCTAACATCCTATCATCCTAACTTCCTAGAACCCTAACATCCTAACACTCTAACCCTAACCCTAACCCACAAACATCCTATAACCCTAACAACTTTACACACTAACATCCTAACGATTTTACACCTTGACATCCAAACACCCTAACACCCTAACATCCTAAAATCCTAACACTCTAATGTCCTAACACCCTAACTCACTACAACCGTAACTCTCTAAAACCCTAACTCCATAAGTCTCTAAAACCCTAACTCCCTAAGTCTCTAAAACCCTAACTCCCTAACCCACCTAACTCTCTAAAACTCGAACTCCCTAACTCTCTAAAACCCTAACTCCCCAACTCCCGTAACTCTCTTAAACCCTAACTCCCTAACACCCTAACACTCTAACTTCCTAGAATTGTAACATCCTAACACCCTAACATCCTAAGACCCTAACACCCTAACATCCTAACTTCCTAGCACTGTAACATTCTAACACCCCAATACCCTATCACCCTAACTTGATAACACCCAAACTCCTTTACACCCTAGCACCAAAACTTCCTAACATCCCAACATCATTACACTCTAACTCCCTAACTCCCTAACTCTCTAAAACCCTTACATCCTAACACCCTCACACCTTTATACCATAAAGCCCTAACATACTAACACCCTAACACCCTAACATCCTGAAAACCAAACTCCCTTACTCCCTAAAAAACTAATTCCCTAAAAACCAAACTCCCTAAAAACCAAACTCCCTAAAAACCAAACTCCCTAACTCCTTAAAAACATCTTACAGCTACCCCCCTACTTTTTTCAATTTCCACCTGAAGACATACACAAATCTAACTGTCTGTTGCTCAGGCCCAGAACCAAGGATATGCATATTATTGGTTTAATTTGAAAGAAAACACTCTGAAGTTTGTGTAAATGTGAATTGAATGTAGGAGAATATAACACAATAGATCTGGTTTAGATAATACAATGAAAAAAACATTTTTTTTCCATTTTTATTGTTGTATCATCATCTTTAAAATGAACAAGACAAAACAAACATTCAGATATGATGAAGGGGACAACTTCAGTGAAAAACATAAGAGGGCAACAGTACTTGTGTAATGTTTCAGAATGATAACTTCCAAAATGAGTGTGCTACATGACATTTATCATGAAGTCACCCAGGTGTCCCACACAAGTAGCCCAAATGTACCCAAGTGGCCAAATTGGTGAAGTTATACATTTTGAATGGAATAACTATCAAAATATCAAAATTGTATTCTAACACACACCCCCCCCAAAATGAAGAAAAAAACATGAAAAAAAAAATATACATTTACAAAATAACACTTTCAATATTTGGAAGACCCTCTGTCCTCCACACAATATTGTGCTGCTGATGCCAGGTGCCATATCAGTCTCTTTCTGCTGTAAAGCAGAGGGTCACCAAGCATGTGGTGCAGGTGATGGGGGACTTCATTTTGCAAAGAACACAGCGATGCCTCCATGCTGTGCCATTTTGGCCCTGAGGCACATCCATGCCTGCAGAAATAAATTTGGGCAGATGAACACCACTTGTGGCAGGAGCAGAAGGGACAGAGGTAGAGAGAACATAACGTGGTACAGTGGTGCTGTGGTGCTGTAGCCAGCAAGCTCCTTGATAAGCAGCTTTCTGAAGGCTCGCTGTGAGATGGGGGGCTTTCCACAGCTCTTAGCCATTTCCTTGTGTAGGATGAATGCATTCACCACAGCAATGTCGATGAAATGATAGAAGAAGTTATTGTACCATTTCATCGTCTTATGGAGAACATTGTAATAGCCTATCAGCGCATCTGACAGGTCCACACCTCCCATGCTCTTATTGTAGTCCTTTATTGCAGTTGGATTGGGGACATTTTTTGCGGTCCATGCCCCAGTAGCGCTGAGACAACAGGTGTCCGGCTGGATGAACCAGCTTCAGTGGGGGATGGACACCTTGGCACTGGGGGCTCCCATTCGGAGTCAGTGTCACATATGAGCCCTGTATCAACAGGTATAATAATCAGATACGGTATATATAGAGTACAGGGAACATAAGGTTGAATATATTACTATAGACCTGCTAGATCTACTGTCTCATTTATATTATGACAGACCAGCTAGATCTATTTCTATTATATTATGACAGACCAGCTAGATCTACTGTCTTTATTATATTGCAACAGACCAACTGTATCTACTGTCTCCATTTCACTTTGGCCATTGTTGTGGGCCTGCCCTCCCCTAAACAGCCTCAAATAGGCTATTTCATGTGGGGGTGGGGTGAGGTGGAGCGGCAGACACACGCATCTCGGCCATGCTCCTTCTAATCCACAATATGTATATACTGTATACACACACAATCATACACATACATACAAACATACCCCCACCCACAATGTATAGCCAATGTGTACTTTACACATTTCATTACATTTTTATATATTGCTACTAAAATTTAAAAACAAATCACAAATAATATTTTATATTTTATATTATTCATTTCAAACAACGGCATTAGCATGAGAAGAACTTACCAGTCCAAAACAATGTCCTCTCCGTTCAAAAAATATTCCTCCATTTGGGAATCAAAGCTATGCTAGCTAAATGAATCGTCCTCCAACAATCTCTGTCTCACTTTCCCAATCAATTTCTTCAAAACTTGTGTGTACATTTGTATATCTAGACTTATATTTATCTTTCCCTGACTTAGTCGCCATACTGATTGATATATAAACAGCTGAAGATGCGCTTTACCAAAAAAGTGCAGTGCGTAACATGCGCTCCTTCCAGTATGAATCTTCAATGGCGAATGACCCTCTTTACGCCGGAGTTTACTACATGGGTTGGTCTTCCAACACATAACCATTACATGTTGTCGTTTACCTCAGCTCATTGGCTATATACCTAGCTGGATTTCAAGACGATCAGTGGTCATTGGGTTAAAATTCAGTCAATCAACGAAACAGCGCTCATATCATTGGTGCACAATGATGTCATTACTAGTTGTCTTCAAATCAGTTTCTTTCAGTCAATACGTCCCGCAAAATGACCCATCAAGTTTGGTTGTGTTACAAACAAACCAGTTGATTCCAATGAAACCAAACATGTCTGGAAAAGTCACGTTTCATGTGTGTATTTACATTGAATCTGCTGTCGAAAATTGAATGAGACGGAATTCACGACACAAGCGGTTCACAAAATGTTTCGTGTTAGGCTATAAAAATGCATTTTATCAAACAAAAGACCATTCATTGTGTAACAATGAGCATTGGGATTGCAAACAGAGGAAGATCATCAAAGGTAAACTATTTATTTTATTGCAATTTGTGATTTTGTTACGCCTGTGCTGGTTGAAATAGTTTATTTTTATGGGGCTCTGTCCTCAGATAATCGCATCGTATTCTTTCGCAGTAAATCCTTTTTTAAATCTGACAACGGAGTTGGATTAGCAAGATTCTAGGCTTTCGAAACATGTGAGAGACTTGTATTTCATGAATGTTTAATATTACTTTTTATGTAGCGATCACCGTATGTTGTCGAATTTAATCAAGCTAACGGGTTCGGTGCGCAGAGAGGCTAACTCACTAACTCTCTAAAACCATAACTCTCTAAAACCCTAATTCTCTAGCTCACTAACTCCCTAACTTCCGAACATCCTGGCTCCCTAACTCTCTAAAACCCAACTCCCTAACTCTTAAAAAAACCCAACTCCCTAACTCTGTAAAACCCTAACTCCCTGACTCCCTAACACCCTAATTATCTAAAACCCTAACTCCCTAACATCCTAACTCCCAAACTCTCTAAAACCCTAACTCCCTAACTCTCTAAAACCCTAACTCCATAACTTTCTAAACCCATAACTCCCTATCTCCCTAACTCCCTACAATCCTAACACCCTAACTCTCTAAAACTCTAACTCCCTAACATCCTAAACTCCCTATCTCTCTAAAACCCTAACTCTCTAAAACCTTAACTCCCTAACTCTCTAAAACCCTAACTCCCTAACACTCTAAAACCCTAACTCTCTAAAACCCTAACTCCATAAATCTCTAAAACCCTATCTCCCTAACTCCCTTACTGTCTAAAACCCTAACGCCCTAAATCTCTAAAGCCCTAACTAGCTAACTCTCTAAAACCCCAACTCCCTAACTCCCTAACTCCTAACTGTCTACAATCCTAACTCCCTAAGTCTCTATAACCTTTACTCACTAACCACCTAACTCCCTAACTCTCTGAAACCCTAACTCCCTAACTCTCTTAAACCCTAACTGCCCAGCACACTAACATCCTAACATCCTTACTTCCTAGCATCGTAACATCGTAACATCCTTACGTCCTAGCATCGTAACATCCTAACACCCTAACTCCCTATTACCCTAGCATCCTAACACTCTAACATCCTAACATCCTAACTTCCAATCACCCTAACATCCTAACACCCTAACTCCCTATTACCCTAACATCCTAACACCCTAACATCCTAACTTCCAATCTCCCTAACATCCTAACACCCTGAAACTCTATCACCCTAACATCCTAACACCCTAACACTAAGTCTCTAAAACCCCAACTCCCTAACCCCCCTAACTCTCTAAAACCCTAACTCTCTAAAACCCTAACTCTCTAAAGCCCTAACTCCCTAAAGCCCTAACTCCTGAACTCTCTTAAACCCTAACTCCCTAACACCCTAACATCTTAACATCTCAACTTCCTAGAACTGAAACATCCTAACACCCTAATACTCTATCACCCTAACATCCAAAGACCCTAACACCCTAACATCCTAACTTCCTAGCACTGTAACATCCTAACACCCCAATACCCTATCACCCTAACATCATAACACCCAAACACCTTTAAACCTTAGCACTGTAACATCCAAACAGCCCAATACCCTATCACCCGAACTCCTTTACACTATAGCACCAAAACCTCTTAACATCTCAACACCCTAACATCATTACACTCTAACTCTCTAAAACCCTAACATCCTAACACCCTCACACCTTTATACCATAAAACCCTAACATCCTAACATCCTAACCCTCTGACACCTTTACAACCTAGCACCATAACATTCTAACACCCAAATATCATATAACCCTAACAACTTTACACCCTAACATCCTAACAACTTTACACCCTAACATCCTAACACCTTAACACCCTAAAACCCTAACATTCTAACATCCTAACACCCTAACTCCATAACTCTCTAAAACGATAACTCCCCAACTCCCTAAAAACCTAACTCCCTTACTGTCTAAAACCCTAACGCCCTAAATCTCTAAAGCCCTAACTAGCAAACTCTCTAAAACCCCAACTCCCTAACTCCCTAACTCACTAACTCTATAACTGTAACTCGATATCTCTCCAAAACCATAACTCTCTATAACTCAAATTCTCTAGCTCACTAACTCCCTAAAATCCTAGCTTCCTAACTCTCTAAAACCCTAACTCCCTATCCCCCTAACTCCCTAAAACCCTAACTCCCCAACTCCCTTCAAGCCTAACTCCCTAACTCTCTAAAACTCTAACTCCCTAAGATCCTAACTCCTTAACTCCTTATCTCTCTAAAACCCTAACACCCTAACTCCCTAACTCTCTAAAACCCTAACACCCTAACACCCTCACAACTTCATAACATAAATCCCTAACATCCTAACACCCTAACATCCTGAAACCCTAACTCTCTAAAACTCTAACATCCTAACCCTCTGACACCTTTACACCCTAGCACCATAACATTCTAACACCAAAATATCTTATAACCCTAACAACTTTAGACCCTAACATCCTAACAACTTTACACCCTAACATCTTAACACCATAACACTATAACACCCTAAAACCCTAACATTCTAACATTCTAACATCCTAACACCCTAACTCCATAACTCTCTAAAACGATAACTCCCCAACTCCCTAAAAACCTAACTCACTAACTCTATAAATGTAAAACCCGAACTCTCTAAAACCCTAACTCTCTAAAACCCTAACTCCCTAAATCTCTAAAACCCTATCTCTCTAACTCCCTTACTGTCTAAAACCCTAACGCCCTAAATCTCTAAAGCCCTAACTAGCAAACTCTCTAAAACCCCAACTCCCTAACTCCCTAACTCACTAACTCTATAACTGTAACTCGATATCTCTCCAAAACCATAACTCTCTCTCTCCTAATGCCATAACTCTCTAAACCCCTATCTCCCTAACTCCCTTACTCTCTAACACCCCAACGCCCCAAATCTCTAAAGCCCTAACTAGCTAACTGTCTAAAACCCTAACTCCATAACTCCCAACTGTCTACAATCCTAACTCCCTAAGTCTCTATAACCTTAACTCCCTAACCCCCTAACTCTCTAAAACCCAAACTCCCTCCCTCTCTTAAACCCTAACTCCCTAACTCCCCAAAAGCCTAACTCCCTAACTCTCTTAAACCCTAACTGCCCAGCACACTAACATCCTAACATCCTTACTTCCTAGCACCATAACATCCTAACACCATAACATCCTTACACACTAACATCCTAACATCCTTACGTCCTAGCATCGTGACATCATAACACCCTAACTCCCTATTACCCTATTACCCTAAAATCTTAACACCCTAACATCCTAACTTACAATCTCCCTAACATCCTAACACACTAAAACTCTATCACCCTAACATCCTAACACCCTAACACTAAGTCTCTAAAACCCCAACTCCCTAACCCCCCTAACTCTCTAAACCCTAATTCCCTAATTCTCTAAAACCCTAACTCTCTAAAGCCCTAACTCCCTAAAGCCCTAACTCCCTAACTCCCAAACTCTCTTAAACCCTAACTCCCCAACACCCTAACATCCTAACATCCTTACTTCCTAGCACCATAACATCCTAACACCCTAACTCCCTATTACCCTAACATTCTAACACCCTAACATCCTAACTTCTAATCAGCCCAACCATCCTAAAACCCTAATATCGTAACTTCCAATCTCCCTAACATCCTAACACCGAATCACCTTTACACCTTTGCAACATAAAATCCGAACACCCTAACATCCAAACACACTAATACCCTATCACCCTAAAACCCTAACATCATAACACCCGAACACCCAAAAACCTTTACACCCTAGCACCATAACATTCTAACACCCTAACATCCTATAACCCTAACAACTTTACACCCTAACATCCTAACACCTTAACACCCTAACACCTTAACACCCTAACATCGTAATGTCCTAACGTCCTAACACCCTAACATCCTAGCACCCTAACATCCTAACACCCTAACATCCTAACACCCTAACACCCTAACACCTTAACGTCCTAACACCCTAACACCTTTACACCCTAAAGGCCTAACATCCTAACACCCTAACATCCTATAACCCTAACAACTTTACACCCTAACATCCAAACAACTTTACACCCTAACACCATAACACCCTAATACCCCAACACCTTAACGTCCTAACACCCTAACGTCCTACCACCCTAACATCTTAACACCCTAGCACCGTAACACCCTAGCACCCTAGCACCCTAACACCTTTACACCCTAGCACAGTAACATCCTAACACCGTAACCCCCTAACAACCTAACACCCTAACATCTTAACAACCTAACACCCTAACATCTTAACAACCTAACACCCTAACATCTTAACAACCTAACACCCTAACATCTTAACAACCTAACACCCTAACACCGTAACCCCCTAACACCCTAACATCTTAACAACCTAACACCCTAACATCTTAACACCCTAACATCTTAACAACCTAACACCCTAACATCTTAACAACCTAACACCCTAACATCTTAACAACCTAACACCCTAACATCTTAACAACCTAACACCCTAACATCTTAACAACCTAACACCCTAACATCTTAACAACCTAACACCCTAACATCTTAACAACCTAACACCCTAACATCTTAACACCCTAACATCTTAACACCCTAACATCTTAACAACCTAACACCCTAACATCTTAACAACCTAACACCCTAACATCTTAACAACCTAACACCCTAACACCGTAACCCCCTAACACCCTAACATCTTAACAACCTAACACCCTAACATCTTAACACCCTAACATCTTAACACCCTAACATCTTAACAACCTAACACCCTAACACCTTTACACCCTAACATCTTAACAACCTAACACCCTAACACCCTAACACCCCAACCAACAACCCCCATCTTTATCTTACCTCTTGTTTGAACTGTTATTATCATTTTATTCAGGTAGAATCATATCTAGAGATCCTCTTGTGTTGGCTGATATAGATTCCTCTGTTTTGACATTAATATATTTGGATTAATTTGCTAAATTAAGACATTTTGAGAGATTCTGAAGAAGAGAGGTTGGGATTTATTCACCCTGGCACAGAAAATGGGATGTTGTCTTATTTTTTTAAACCAAGTGTTAGACATTGAGACGAATGGGTGCATTAAAAGATAAAAGAACGTCAACATGAATTTAATACAAATGACAACATTAGGACAATGCCTGTGATATGAACTATAATTCTTTCCATGACGCGAACACTGACCTGAGATACCATCCTACCCTCCTTCCTCCTTCTCTCACTCTTCCTCTATTGCACTAACTAGCCTTTCACAACAGCCTCCCAGACGACGCCGCAGGCTCAGGAAATGTACCAACGTTTATTCACTCTCACCCTTTACAAGCACAGTGCATAATATGATCAAATCTGTGTCTCAAATCTACGTTGTCCAGGACTGTGTCTGTCTGAAATCGAAAAACCCCTAATAAAGACTGTGCATACATTTTCTGCTGTTGCTGCTCATTGAGCCGTCCCTCAAGTTCCTCGTTGCTGATAAGGCCTGGTGAGGACGGGGTGCCATGGTGAAGGGTGTGAACAGGCTTGATTGTGATCTCCTTTGTTTTGTGAGAGCAGACATCGTTAGAATTCTGCACACACACTATCACTCTCCCTGCCTCCTATCCCATCCTGATCCAAGTGGAGGGCTTTCAAAATCACTACAACCCAAACACCACAACAACCTTTATTTTCATTTCTTTTCATTACACAGTAGCACATTAAACTACAGCCTACGTGGTTTATGCCTCGCATATGCCAGTATCGATCTGGCTGTTGGACAGTAAGTTAAATCCCTACGTTTGGGCCTTCACCTTGAATCATGCCTGGAGAGCTGCCAGGCTACTTGCAGCCAATTTGCGTCACACTAACAGCACACAGTGTTTTCCTAATAGGATTGTCACAGCGATGGTATAGGGCCCATCTAAACACAACGCTTCTCCAAGTTGCTGATTAGCCCTACTACAAAGACACTAGTAACGTTTTGTATGCAGAGTTTAATGGCGAGCAGCAAAGCACTTAATGTGAGTTGTGGTGGCTCCCATTCTCGCCCGAAGTTTAAAGACCATAAGAAGCGATGAAAAATGAAGACCCCTGGAGTTGTTTAAAATCTATATAATGGTGGTCTTAGTATCCGTCGTAATCTGGGTCATGAAGCCTTGTGGCAATATAATAGGAATGTACTTAAATCAACCTGTGACTTTATGAAAACAATCTGACCATTATCTTAACTGGACTCACTATACTTATCAGAACTAAGTACAACACTAAATCTGCTCATGCTCATACTTTGTGTGTGTTTTCTAAAAGCCATGACAAATTTACGGAGGAAACGACAGATGTTGGTTTAGGATTTTCCAAATTGAATGATAAACCTGCATATACCACTTTAACATCTGATCCTATCATCCACCATGCTTCATGTTGTGGTGTTATAATGAAGCCTACTCTCAGACATACTCTCTCTCTCACACACACACACACACACACACACACACACACACACACACACACACACACACACACACACACACACACACACACACACACACACACACACACACACACACACACACACACACACACACACACACACACACACACACACACATGCATTAAAAGTTACAAGAATTTTGCTGCACCTGCGAACAAATCTGCAAAATATGTGTACGCGACCAATACATTTGATTTGATGAGTCAGAGTTCCAGCCTCCATCACAATCCCACAATCCCTCACACCTACTGGTCCTGCTGACTGTCGAAGCCACGCTGGCTCCTTACATTAATGTGTACATTACGCTTGATGGATTGCCATTAGGGAGAAAATGTACATTACATGGATGCAATTAAAGTTTGCTAGACCATGGACAGTGCCCTAGTCAGGGACACAACCATGAAGCAGAATATTCGATTTTGCAGCTCTTTTTGCCTGTGCGCCACAAGAGCAATAAGGAGCAGGATCCTCCCAGCAGGAAGCCTGAGGACTCATACAGTATGTATGTACCCATACTGTAAAGCCTTTCTGGCCATGGGCAAGGCAGTTAACCCCCAACAACAGCTGCTCCCCAATGATGTGAATGTTGATTAAGGCAGTCCCCCGCACCGCTCTGATTCAGAGGGGTTTGGTTAAATGCATGAGACACATTTAGATTGAATGCATTCAGTTGTGCAAATGACTAGGTATCTCCCTTTCCCCCCTAGTACCCTCAGAGCAGGCTAATACTGTACAGAGATAATGCATCATGTCTGGATGAGGAACAGTACAGTGGATGAGCTAGTGCTAGTGGGATGTCTGCAAGCGTGCAGTGCAGTATGCTTTATTGCCGAGATGCTAATGTTCCTAGCACATAGATACTCATACTGCCTGACGCCCATGCAGGGATCCTCTTCTCTGAATGGCAGAGGGTTATGAAATCACAGGGCCATGTTATCTATCTGATAAAGATACATCTCGAATGGCAGAGTCGTTTGAAGACCCTATTACATATGATATGCAGAGGGGCTGTGATTTACATTTTCTTCTATCAAGCGACAGATGGATTTATATCGCCAATGCATCAGATCAGAAGAGAAGCAGAGAGCAAAGGCACAAACATGATTTATTCAACACTGCTGCATGCATAATATAGACTAAATCTATATTCAATAGAAATGTTGTCTCCAAGCTATGTATCCCACTGCATGGAAATGTATGTAAATGGTGTACTGTTGCACCAACTTCTAGAGCTGAGTTTATTTTGCAGAGGCTTTATTTCAGTCTAGATGTATTAATATAGTCAATTTGATTAAAATCAAGTTTGGCAAAGAAAAACAAGCCCTGCGTCCACACAGAAAGGAAGAGAAGTTCATAGATAGGATTTTGAAACCGTATTTACAGAGGCTGAAAGCGTATTTGGAAATATTGGATTTTTGCCGAGAACAGAGAAAATGGGTCAGGGTAACATTAGTGATAAGGAGACAATGACAGGCGGAGAGTCATGAAAAACTGCTTGATAAATCAGTAAAGCAAAGAGGTAGATAAACAAAGTGGATATGGGCTCTGTACCTATATAAAGAAGGAATTTAACATATTTCAGGTATCCTTCTCTATTTTTTTGCGAACACAAAGATACAAAGAAACATCTTTGTAGGGATAACCAATGCATTGTGCAGTGCTATTTTCCATTTTAGGCTAATTGTGGTCAGCTTCACTTCACCCAGGTCTCTAGATGGAGTTTCTGCTCCGTGGGCGTCTCTCTAGGTCAACACAATTAAAAGAGACTGGGCTGGGGAGAGGAGAGAACACTCTGCATTCTGCTCACAGTTACACTCTCAGCTGCCATCACCCATTCTTAAAGGCTTTGATTGGTGAGGGAAAAACATTTGAACTAATAGTAAGACATTTCTGTCCTGCAGCTAATCTGGGCGAATGGTCACTGGAGATGGCTTGAGCTGACAAATGGGTTAAAGACTGCATGACATAGACAATAATGTGTTTTACTAGGGATAATTTAGGAGTATAACAATTCCTCATTGTCTCAAAATCATCATTGCATCTGGGAAACTAAGCCAGGGTGGGGTTAAGACAACAACACACATGCAGTTAACAACAGGATGAACCCAGAGTGCCTTATGATGCCCCCAATCTACATGGGGGGGGTTGAACCAACCATGACTGAGCATTGTTAGTCTCAGTTATATATAGTACTCTGCATTTGTGTAAAGGTTAGGTTACTTGGTCCAACACTTAAGGGTTGACCAGCCTCATTATTGCAATTATTCATCAATATCAAATAAAGATGATTGTTTGAAGAAATGACCAAGTCTCTCTCAGTACTGCATTTCCACGACACGAATGATGCATATGGCGGTTTGAATGAACAGAAGTCGGTCCTCAAAAGCAAGAAGTGTTACATTTTTCTGCAATTTCAGCACTTTGTGCCACTGTACGCCTCTCAAATCCCACACAAAGCTTTCATTCTTGGCTGTATCTGCGTACATCAAATACAATTTTAGAGTGGTTCTTGTGAACAGACAACAAAGACGGTTTGGACTACAGTAATATACAGACTTACTCTCAATGTTCCAGCTATAAACTACCTAGACTCGTTCTAGTGGGGGTAGTACTTTTAAAACAAGCTAGGATTTATTGTGGAATTTATCTTGAATATTTTATATTTTTAAATATGCCCAACTGATCATTTGTGAGGCTTAATGACACAACACAGCGATGTGACAAAACGGTTGTTTGCTACGTGTCAACACAACACGCTACAACTGCTGACAAAGGGAACACAGGCCTACATTCATTCCCTCGTCTTGCTTTTAGAATGAAATAGCAATGTGAATAGCTATTCCCTCTAATTCCATGTCCAAAACAAGACATTGTTCATTGTTGCAAAACTCTTCTTTGGTTTTATGGGCTTGTACCAGATTTTGTTATCCTTTAGCTGTAATTTGTAGACAGACACTTTTTAACACACACACACACACACACACACACACACACACACACACACACACACACACACACACACACACACACACACACACACACACACACACACACACACACACACACACACACACACACACACACACACACACACACACACACACACACACACACACACACACACACTTCGAGCTGAGGGCTTGCCTGAACAGCTCAACAAATGTGGTTTGAATATGGTTTAAGTGTGGTGTAGATAAATGTAGCTAGCTATCAGAGCAGATGGGAGAAGAGGAGAGCTGGACCAATATAGACCAATTTCCAGAGCTTTCCAGCTGTAATTATGTCTAATTGTGATTCCTGTGTGGCTCCCGAGCTGGCCTCAGCAGTGCACACTTCTCTACAATGAGCCCTGCGGGTCTCACCTCTGCTCAGCACTTCCACACCTCGCACACACAATGCCTGGAGGACTCATTAACTACAGTATGTCTTATAGTGTCTCATTCTATATTTCTACATTCCTCTCTCTCCCTCTCTCGCTCTCATTTCTTCTCTCGCCCTCTCTTTCTTGCCGTCTCTCTCAATCTCCTGCACTTGCACTCCTCCACTTTCCTCTCCCTCTTAGAGATGATTGAAACAGTGTAACAGTCTCGTCCAGAGGGGAACAATGGCACTACGATGACTGTAGTGTTTCTAGAGCCTTGATGGGACAATTGGGGATTTGATACTGTAAATTAAACAGTGGAGAGGTCAAGAGGCATCTCAGAGGAACCATATTCACAGTGTAGAATCCTCTGCGTCCCCATAGGACTCATTTCCCCGCAGCACACATCTAGACATGTAAAAAACAATGCTATGTACTGTTTCTTGCCCCTACATCGTAAAAGCATGTGGATTACCTAATCTCTCAAATAATACAGATGGCTTGGGCTCAACTACTTCCTCTCTAAAAATATCCCAATAAGTGATTCTGCAGAGAGATCTGGTCCACTTCCCTGCATGGCTTCACTTTTAATGACCTCATTGTCATACCGCCAAGAGACAGAGTCAAGTGACATTAATGTCAGATTAAAAAAACACTGCCAGACGTGGGCTGCTTTTTTGAAGTGGTTATTAATGCTATGAATCAGGATTTTCCTGTCAAAATATTGAGCTGAAGTCCCTGCAAAGTAGTAACAGAAATGAGCCTGTGCAACAGCTGTGGGCTCAAGTGGAGAGATTACCACAATGATCCTAAAGCAAAGTGGCAAACGAGGACTCTCTGTTTTTGTCGGAAGTGAGATCACACCAACAAGGGAATCAGGTGTCCCACATCAACCAGAACAACCATCTTAGACTGTGACAAAATAAACGTAATTGGCTCACAATACAATATAATACAATGTAAATGTGAGTCCACTTTCAAGCACACATCATCAACACATTCCAAGGGCATAGCAAGATACAAAAGCAGGACATTTCTAAATGTACCCTGCAAGAAAACACTGGCTATAACCAGCCTGGATCATCACTAATGCTCAGACTCATTTTTCCTTCTCTATCCTGAATCTCATCAGTTTACAGTGTTTTTTTTATAGACACCGAGGTCACTCAAGGAAGCCCTCCAGACTGTTCTTTGATGTTACATTAGGTTTCACATGAAGATATTAAAGGTGTGTTGGAAGTGAGACACGCACTACGCATTTCATCCTAAGAGATAAAATGTGCTGTGCTTGAGAATGATCCCATATCCATCTGTACTCTTTCAACTTCACCGAGACACATCCGTTTCCAGAGTTACAGCACTCCCTGCTCTCCCTGCTCTCTCTCTCTCTCTCTCTCTCTCTCTCTCTCTCTCTCTCTCTCTCTCTCTCTCTCTCTCTCTCTCTCTCTCTATGAAGACACACCTCAGCAAATTCTACACTAAACAAACTCCATGGCACCTGACACTTTCTGTAAGGACTCTGGATCCATGCTTAGCTTACCAAATGAACCAATTTCAAATCGAATCAAATGATATTGGTCACATATACATATTTAGCAGATGTTATTGCAGGTGTAGCGAAACGCTTGTGTTCCTGGCTCCGACAGTGTAGTAGTATCTAACAATTCACAACAATACACATAAGAAATATATAAATATTAGGAGGAGCATGATTGAGTAAAATACAGTAGAATAGAATACAGTATATACATATGAGATGAGTAAAGCAGTATGTAAACATTCTTAAGTGATGTCTGTGTCTCTTCTCCTTCATCCTATCCTCCTTTTCTTTTCCCCCCTCTGGTTGTCGCGTTCCCTCACAGTGTTGTGATTTCCTATTTTTTTGTACGTTTGATGACATGTGCTGAGGGCTCTGACATAATGTTCTCTCAGTTGAGTAAATTTGTAAATATATTCCACAGTGTCATGTCTGATTAAGCAAATTAATTACTTCATTAATTAAAACTTTTGGCCAAGTTTGTGTGCTTGTTTGTCTCAGTATAATTTTTAATAAAACAGCTACTGCGCTAATCATTGCATTGTCGCTAAATGCTCTTTGATTTCAGTTTGCTTTGTCACACCTGCGAACACCACTCGGATATTGAAGTGACTCAGTCTATGGGAATGAACACTTTCTGATCTAACCGTACCCCCCGTGGTCCATGGAACATCTGCCACTGTATAAAAATAACATCACGACTCACAATGTGGAGTATTACATTGGCCTAACATCACGTAATCAAACCGGTATCCATTGTGATTGTGGTTGATTTGGATGGTGGTGGTGTCGGCACCATGTTATGCCATTGGCCTGCCACCCTGTGGGCCGTAGGGCTGGAGCCTCAGGATGTTCCAGATTCAGGCTGACTGGGGATGGATTGAGGGTAGGTGGGTGTGTTCCAGGCCATCTGTGGCAGCTCCAGGGCATGGTGGAGCCATGGATCCTCCCCCTCATCCTTATAAAGGGGATGTTTATCTCTCATTGCTCTCAATGACCCGACCTCTTGGTCTATTTACTGCCCCAGTGAGCAAACCATGGTGATAGTATCATATCAGTACCAAGTCTGTGAACAATGACACAATCCTTCCACTAACATTAGCAGTCTTTGTGGCATATGCTGTTTCTTAACTGCAAGGGACACTGTGTTGTCTTTTTGTAGGAGCGTCTGTCTGAGCAGATTGCAATTGCCTGATTCAGGCTAGGTGCAAACACACCGTAAGGCTGTCTGTGAATACTGTGAGCTATGGTGCCATTGTGGTGGGAAAATGAGAGATGGGGATTCTTCCGTTTAGCAACTTGCTGGCGCCGAGGCCCAGCTTGTTGACTCAAACACAATTCATGATATCATTTGGATGGATGGATATTTGCATCTCACAGGAGAGAGCCACACCCTTGCCTTGGCAATGTCCATGGACAAGACGTTCCCACAGATGTCCTGGGGTCACTGACGCCAGGAGAGGTGTGAAGACTGATAAGATTCTGAACTGAAGACACTTGTTATTCTTATCATCTTATTCTGAACTGAAGACATGTGCAACCACATTAAGTCTTATTTAGTTGATAGTCATTTACTCAGTGTATTCTATAATATATCATGCATTTCATGAGCACTGTAATTGTTTGTGTTCATTCTTTCGTGACTAAATCATTCTATTACTTTAATTGCGTAAATGCTTTCCTCGTTTTACAGAGTAATTCTTTGATTGACTATACATTAAATATTTTGAAGATCTATTGGTTGATATTATTTACACTAAACACAGCATGCGCTTGGGTTCCACCAGATCCTGCAGACCAGATCCTGCAGAGATGCACATGGCCTGTAGCATTTATCCACATACAGTAATAATAGAGTCAGATTGATGAATGTAGTTTATTATTACTGTCACACCCTGACCTTAGAGAGCCTTTACACAGGTAGACAGAACACGCTTTATGGAAATGTGGATGATTAAACATAAAGTTGGGGGGAAATCCTCCTCTTTTTGAAATCAACTGTGATCAGTGTTTGTTGCAGCGTTTTCAAAGAAAACAGGATGAGCCGAACGGCGGTGTCTGATTTCCGTTTAATCTGACGCTTTAGAGACGATGGGGGAACGGGAGCCAGCCAGCTCCTTGTGTCTCTGCGTCTCTCCGGGTCTCTCAGCTGGAGCCCCACTGATCTGGGGGAAATCAAAGATTAGCATTTGTGAGAGGTTTGCATCTGCCTCAACATGCCAGCTCTCATCAGATCCTCCACCAGCCCTCAGCCTATCATCCACACTAAAAGGAAATCTGGAGAAGAATCTTATTCCATACTCAACAAGACAAATAACTTGGGCTTTTCTCATCTGATGAATGCCAAGATTCTGACATTCTAACAAAATTGGATTGATAGGGAGACACCACCTATGATAAAAAGCGACGTGGAAAGATGTGAAGATTGACTTGATATTGCGAATTTCAGTGGAATGAAAAATCAGGCGACACACCTCAGTATTTCAGTCTATTTCATCAAGCGTAACAAATTGCCTAGACCTTCATTTCTCACATAGGCAAAACAAGATCAATCATTGTAAGGTAAATGCACACAAAATACAGGTGGAAAGAATACAGTATATCTACTCCGGGACAACTTGTGCATACGCCTCCATCTGTAGCTGCTATTGAATCAGACCATTAAAACAAGCTTATATAAGGTGGAGGATCTAACACTAGATCCTCCACCTTGGCTGAGACCTAGCTGCTGCTTGCTCTATATTGCTGGTTAGTTTCTGCTGAGTCAGATGATGGGGTGGCACTGAGTGAAATCTGGGGGCACATCTCAGTGCTGTTGCCTTTGGTGTGTGTGCCAGATGCCTGCCAGGGACCCGGCCTTATTAGCAGAATTACACAGATCAAACAGAGAGGCCGATGGATCGGCAGAAGAAAGAGAATCCGCTCTGCCACTCCAAGAGACTGGGATGAAAGGCACAACAGAGAGTGAAGTGGGGGCAGGAGGAGACATTGTGTAACCGCTGCTACAGAGTTTGAGGGGAAGGTTGGGCTTTGATTGCTTTTCTACTATATATGAAAAACGTGGAGCTTTCTGATGGACCAGGAACAGCACATGTCTGTATTGACATCCCATGGAGTAGACCGCTTTACTGAAGTTTTGAGATGTTTATGAAGCGGATTGTACTGTATATGTACAGATGAATCCAATGGTACCAGAACTTCCACTAGTGACTGACCACTAAGGGCGTGGTCACATAATGTTGTCTGATCCATTCTGGGAACATTTGAGTTTCTTGATCAGAGTAAAAACAAAACTAGTCTTGTACAAGCCAATTCTCATACATGCAGTTCTTGCTTGGAGTCATTCCTGGATTTAGGACGTGAGGACGAGGCATTGTGATGCCTTAGTGCAAGTCAAGTGGAATTTTCCAACAGCTTTCCCTGTTGGTCTGAAGGCTAAGTACTAAGCCAAATTGTTCACACTGCATTGTAGTTACACTGTACCTGCCTATATCATCCCAATTTCAACACTTAAATCATTCAAATCATGTCTTCAGTAACACATTAAAATACTTTACATGAACGTAACACATTTCAACTCTACTAAGGAGGTTATACAGTATATTGATTTTGTATAGTTTACATACCAATAAGTGGTACCTGGCCTGAGTAACCATCCATATTAATCATGGCTATCTGAGCTTGCTATGTAGGAGTATCTCTCCTCTTAAGGTCAGCCTGCCTGAAGAAAGAATTAAATGTTGAGCTTATTTTAATCATAGATAGGCAAGAGAGCTCAACTGAGTCAGTATCGGCACTTAAAGTACGTGTACTCAATAAAGGTGACTTTACCCCAACCTCTGTGAGCACGGCTTTTCATTTCCAACCGTTTACTGCCAGCACATTCTATATGTTTTCTTCTTCTTTTAATAAGGATTTTAAAGCCTTGAGACAATTGAGACATGGATTGTGTATGTGTGCCATTCAGGGAGTGAATGGGCAAGACAAAATATTTAAGTGCCTTTGAACAGGGCTTGGTAGTAGGTATCAGGCACATTGGTTTGTGTCAAAAACTGCAACACTGTTGGGTTTTTCACGCTCAACAATTTCCCGTGTGTATCAACAATGGTGCACCACCCAAAGGACATTCAGCCAACTTGACACTACTGTGGGACACATTGGAGTCAACATGGGTCAGCATCCCTGTGGGCCACTTTCACCACCCCAACAAATTGAGGCTGTTCTGAGGGCAAAGGGGAAATACAACTTATAAATGCCTCATAAGCTCAGTTTAACTGTCGTACCTCATCAGAACCCAAAATATAAGCTTGTTTTACTATGTTTGTAAACAATGTAAAGGTAAACAAACACTGTATAGCATCAAAACATGGTTAAAAGTATAATTGTGTATCATGGATGGCCAGTCCTTGCATCCATAACTCTGTCTATGAATTTAAGAATGGTTACATTTCTCCAGGTCCCTCAGCTTTTTACCAAAACAGAAAAGGAGTGATCAATTTAACATGATTTCAACTTACTATTGAATCTCAGCCATTGAGACCAATGCACCAGGTGACACTCCTTCACTTTAGCTCTCTGTTGAATGTGTACTAT
This sequence comes from Oncorhynchus keta, assembly GCF_023373465.1. Taxonomy (NCBI): domain Eukaryota; kingdom Metazoa; phylum Chordata; class Actinopteri; order Salmoniformes; family Salmonidae; genus Oncorhynchus; species Oncorhynchus keta. The sequence goes on from NC_068422.1 coordinate 66,458,064, forward strand.
TGAAACCAACCGATGCACCACAGTTCCACCTTTAATAACAGAGGGGGTCAAATGGGTCTGTTTAGTGTAGGGGCCTGTCCTCTTATCTAGTCTACTCAAAGCCTTCTCATTCCGCTCACACTGTAGATGATGGTCTCCCCAGCTAATCCTCAGGCTCCAGAACAAGGATGCTGCTGCTGCCTGCCCTATAATGAATTATTTTAGAGTGTTGAATCATTTAAGGGCCAGATGATTTAAGAGCTGGTTTGTGCATGCAAGACTGATCGATCTGCCCTTGGACTTTTCCATTCATTTCATGCTTGTCAATTTTATTCATAAAAGGAAATGCATGCAGTGTGTCAACAGAGGATTGAGCTAGCTAAGGATTACACTGATTAGAGGTCACAGTCTGTACAAAGTACAAATCAATATTAGACGGTCATGCATTTAGATCTTAAATATACATCACACACTATCTCTGTGTGATGGCCCTTGGTAATTGGAAGCATATATACGTTTACGTGAGTGTGCATTATACTGGGACTGTTACTGTGCGCTAATAGCATGTGTGCATAGTTGAAAAGTGTGTTAGCAGTAGCATTGCAGAGAAATCAGTCTTGTGCTGACTGTGTGCACGCCCTCAAGCGAGTTTCTCGCTAATTACTTTAAAACTCTTTCAGCCCCCATATCTTGCTCTGCACATTACAGAGTTCGAGGACCCCATAGAGTCGACAAGAAAAGACCTACAAAAATGGGAGCGATTTCCAGTGTGGCCCTATGTATTGGCTCTGACTCCCTATGTGGCTGAAGAGAGTAGAGGAGGGGACAGCAGTGGATTTACAGAGGATTTCATTAGGAAGAGAGGGAAAGAAGAGATGTGGGTCCTGGTCTCAGGGGAGAGGACAGGGAGCAGAGCCCACTGGCCTGGAACATCACTGGTGAGGTTGACAGCACTGGGTCAGGACATCTTACTACCACAGACACTTCCCAATTAAGGCCTCACTTGGGTTGAAAAAGTTATTAGATGAGATACTGAGGTAGTGATGGAGTTCAGGCTAATTACTTCTTTGGAGGGGTTTTGGACATGGGAGGTGGTGATATCGCTCTCTTAAAAATCCTTAAGAGTCTATTGACACACCCATGCGTCAATCTATTTAAAAAATGTATATATATATTTCATCTTTATTTAACCAGGTAAGCTAGTTGAGAACAAGTTCTTATTTACAACTGCAACCTGGCCAAGATAAAGCAAAGCAGTGTGACAGAAACAACAACACAGAGTTACACATGGAATAAACAAGCGTACAGTCAATAACACAATAGAAAAAAATAAAGTCTATATACAGTGTGTGCAAATTAAATGAGGAGGTAAGGCAATAAATAGGCCATAGTAGCAAAGAAATGACAATTTAGCAGATTAACACTGGAGTGATAGATGAGCCGATGATGATGAGCAGATGATGGTGTGTAAAGTAGTGATACTGGTGTGCAAAAGAGCAGCAAAGTAAATAAAAACAATATGGGGATGAGGTAGGTAGATTGGGTGGGCTATTTACAGATGGACTATGTACAGCTGCAGCGATCGGTTAGCTGCTCAGATAGCTGATATTTAAAGTTTGTGAGGGGAATGTAAGTCTCCAGCATCAGCGAATTTTGCAATTCGTTCCAATCCCTGGCAGTAGAGAACTGGAAGGAAAGGCGGCCAAATGGGGTGTTGGCTTTGGGGAAACATACCTGCTGGAGTGTGTGCTACGGGTGGGTGTTGTTATGATGACCAGTGAGCTGAGATAAGGCAGAGCTTTACCTAGCATAGACTTATAGATGACCTGGAGCCAGTGGGTCTGGCAATGTATACGTAGCGAGGGCCAGTCGACTAGAGCATACAGGTTGCAGTGATGGGAAGTATATGAGGCTTTGGTGACAAAACAGATGGCACTGTGATAGACTACATCCAATTTGCTGAGTAGAGTATTGGAAGCTATTTTGTAGACGACATCTCCGAAGTCGAGGATGTGTAGGATAGTCAGTTTTAGGAGGGTAAGTTTGGCGGAGTGAGTGAGGGAGGCTTTGTTGCAAAATAGAAAGCCGATTTGATTGGAGATGGAGATTGGAGATGGAGATGTTGGAGATGAGTCTGGAAGGAGAGTTTACAGTCTAGCCAGACACCTAGGTATATGTAGTTATCCACGTATTCCTTTCAGAGTAGTGATGCTAGTCGGGCGGGCAGGTGCGGGCAGATAATGGTTGAAAAGCATACATTTGGTTTTACTAGCATTTAAGAGCAGTTGGAGACCACGGAAGGAGTGTTGTATGGCATTGAAGCTCGTTTGGAGGTTAGTTAACACAGTGTTCAAAGGGGGGCCAGATGTATACAGAATAGTGTCGTCTGCACAGAGGTGGATCAGGGAATCACCCGCAGCAAGAGCGACATCGTTGATATATACAGAGAAAAGAGTCAGCCCGAGAATTGAACCCTGTGGTACCCCCACAGAGACTGCCAGAGGTCTGGACAACAGGCCCTCCGATTTGACACACTGAACTCTGTTTGTGAAGTAGTTGGTGAACCAGGCGAGGCAGTCATTTGAGAAACCAAGGCTATTGAGTCTGCCTATAAGAATATGGTGATTGGCAAAGTTGAAAGCCTTGGCCAGGTCGTTGAAGACGGCTGCACAGTACTGTCTTTTATCAATGGCGGTTATGATATCATTTAGTACCTTGAGCGTGGCTAAGGTGCACCCATGACCAGCTCGGAAACCGGATTGCACAGCGGAGAAGGTATGGTGGGATTCGAAATGGTCAGTGATCTGTTTATTGACTTGGCTTTCAAAGACTTTAGAAAGGCAGGGCAGGATGGATATAGGTCTATAACATTTTGGGTCTAGACTGTCACCCCCTTTGAAGCGGGCGATGACCGCGGCAGCTTTCCAATCTTTAGGGATCTCGGACGAGATAAGACATAATACAAAAATCCCCATCAAAATCCATCGGTTTAAGATAGAGATATCAGTTTTGCATGGGCTGCTTCTCAATCCACCATATCCGCCAATGTCGGTCTTCTGCTTGGTGGTGGAAGATGGCAGAGCTACAGTAGTGTTTGTCAGACCAGGAGACATCAAGAAAATCTGTCTTCTCACAAAAACGTCTGTAGCGTCCAAATAGTTTGGTCTACAAATGAATATGATGAGACTCACACGATGATGTTCGTCATTTTGCTCTACGACCCTCACAAGCCCTCCACAGTACTCGTCTGAAGACGATAATGCCGATGTGCCAACTTCTGTCTCTGGCATCCGAACCATTTGGGCTACAAACTGTCATCAATGTAACGGGTGGCTGAAGAATCTCAAATATAAAATATATTTTTGATTTATTTAACCCTGTTTTGGTTACTACATGATGCCATATGTGTTATTTCATAGTTTTGATGTCTTTACTACTATTCTACAATGTATAAAATAGTAAACAAAAAGAAAAACCCTGGAATGAGCAGGTGTGTCCAAACTTTTGACTGGAACTGTATATTTCCAGAGTTTTCTTATATCTCCTAGATATAGGACAGACACTTCAAAACCTTATTCCTTAAATAAATAAATAGATATTGACGGTCTTTCTTGCCTCCCCCCCCCCCACACACACAGTTTATAGACTTATTTTCTTATATCAACACTACTGTGCCGACAAGGTGAAGAAGGATGAGTGTTTAAAGTGGAAATCATGGGGGAATGACTGAGTAATAATTGAGTATTATGCAAAGAGGAGCAGAGGAGCAAGAGATTTAAGGTCTTCACAACACAGCTGAGATATGAGCCAAGTTACATCACACTGACAACTCAATACATTGTGCTCCAGAGAGATGAAAGAACATGTTCAGGACATGTGGTTCCTCAATGATTGTTAACACAATAGTTATATCACACAGCACTCTGAAGAAAGCCTGATTTAATTGCCTGCAGTCCTTGAAGATATGCTAATTGTTTACCTAGTCAAGTGTTCACACAAACACGTTTTCTCCAAATAAATGAAATTAACGGACAGAAGATAAAACATGTTACATATTACAGACTCAGGGGAAGAGGAAGATGGAGCTACTCTGAACGCTTGCATTTTATTCAGAGGAGCTCCAAACAAGCCTGCATGGATTTACTATCCCTGGGGAGGAGGACAGACCATCACAATCTCCTTTCTCATTTCTCTCCTGAAAGGTGTTAGAAGCGCTTTGCATCTAAAGTGCTTCAGAAATTATCGGTGTTGCATGGCTTGACATGAAGCGACAGATTCTAAAACAAAGTCAATCTAAAAGCCACTAAAGAAAAGGAAAGCATAAGAGAAGAAGTCAGAGCAAATATAATGGATTTAAGTGGTTACTGCTGGAGGGAACATTGAGCATTTCCTCCGACAGGCTGTGGATATTAGATATCAAGCCTGACATTCTTCACAATGTGAATGATACAGCTTGACGATAACGTCTTCAGAGTTCGAGTTCAATTGCACACATCTACTTGTAATATGTTACATAGAAACATATGGAGTTCTCAAAACCCACGATATTCATAAAAGCAAACTTCAGTGAAGTCATTATTTTGGCTAACACACCAACAGCAAAATTCTTCCAAGATGGTGTAGCAGTAGGACATGTGTGTTTATCCTTGTCTTATCCCATGTCTTATCCTGTGTAAATAGCCGGTCTTCTTCGTATATATCTTAATCTCACTTTCTGTCTACGAACTAAATATACTATCCTGCAACCCGCCTCACCCAGTGTGGTACGGATCTGCTACTTTTATTCCTTATAACTGGAACTTCCAAAAGGAGCTATCCAGCTAACTAGCTACTAGTCTTTGTTAGCCTTAGCTCGGACAACACTTTCCTGTTTGCTCAGCGTGATATCAACCCAGAGCATATCGGACTGCTTCTCTCTACCAATCACCGGATTCCTGCCGCTCTGGATCATTACATCGGATCATCGTAGCTAGCTAGCTGCAGACGAGTGGCTAGTATTAGCTAACGCCTCTGTCCCAAAGCTTTGAGCTAGCTTCAAACTAGGCCCATATACCAGCTAATTCTAGGGCTACAACTCTTCCTTTGCCAATTGACCTGGACCCTTTATTGTCGACGTGGAGCCCCGCCGATCCATCACGACTGGACTGCTGACGTGATCGCACGATGTGGTCTCAACAGGCTATTCTGTTACGATGTCGCCGAAGAACCACCTACTAGCCCTGGCCCGCTAGCTTTTCTGAACGCTGTGTCTCCTGCTCACCTAACGTAGTAGTGACTACTGAACGGCACCCTGACTCACCTATTGCTGCTCTTTTGACCTTATGATCACTCGGCTACACAGCTGATGCCCCCTGGACTGTTTCAATAACACGGTACCTCATTTTATTTACCTGTCGGCCCCAGCCTCGAACTCAGGTCCTGTTCGTACCTAACTGATCCGCTCTGCCCATTCATCACAATTTACATGTTGTTTTCTTAGCTCTCCTGATCAACACCTGTGTTTGCTTTATGCCTCTCTCTAATGTCAATATGCCTTGTCTACTGCTGTCTTGGCTAGTTATCACCATTTTATTTCACTGTAGAGCCCTCAGTCCCACTCGAAATGCCTTAGATAACTCTTTTGTCCCATCTCACACACATGCGGAGACCTCACCTGGCTTAACTGGTGCCTCCAGAGACGAAACCTGTCTCATCATCACTCTACACCTAGGTTTACCTCCACTGTACTCACATCCTACCATACCACTGCCTGTACATTATGCCCTGAATTTATTCTACCAAGCCCAGAAATCTGCTACTTTTATTCTCTGTCCCCTAGACGACCAGTTCTTATAGTCTTTAGCCTTACCCTTATCCTCCTCTGTTCCTTTGGTGATGTAGAGGTTAACCCAGGCCCTGTATCCCTCAGTTCTCCTATTCCCCAGGCGCTATTGTTTGTTGCCTTCTGTAACCGTAAAATCCTTGGTTTCATGCATGTAACATCAGAAGCCTCCTCCCTAAGTTTGTTTTATTCACTGCTTTAGTACACTCTGCCAACCCTGAAGTCCTAGCCGTGTCTGAATCCTGGCTTAGGAAGGCCAACAAAAATTCAGAAATTTCCATCCCCAACTACAACATTTTCCGCCAAGATAGCACTGCCAAAGGGGGTGGAGCAATCCACAGAAGAGAGAGCCTGCAGAGATCTGTCATGTTATCCAGGTCTGTGCCCAAACAGTTCGAGCTTCTACTTTTAAAAATCTACCTTTCCAGAAATAAATCTCTCACTGTTGCCACTTGTTATAGGCCCCCCTCAGCCCCCAGCTGTGTCCTGGACACCATATGGGAATTAATTGCCCCCCATTTATCTTCAGAGTTTGTACTGTTAGATGACCTAAACTTGGATATGCTTAACACCCCGGCCGTCCTACAGTTTTAAACAGATGCCCACAATCTCACACAAATGATCAAGGATCCTACCAGGTACAACCCTAAATCCATAAACACGGGCACCCTCATAGATATCATCCTGACCAACCTGCCCTCTACACCTCTGCTGTCTTCAACCAGGATCTCAGCGATCACTGCCTCATTGTCTGCGTCCATAATGGGTACGTGGTCAAACGACAACCCCTCATCACTGTCAAACGCTCCCTAAAACACTTCAGCGAGCAGGCCTTTCTAATCGACCTGGCCCGGGTATCCTGGAAGGATATTGACCTTCCATCAGCAGAGGATGCCTGGTTGTTCTTTAAAAGTGCTTTCCTCACCATCTTAAATATGCATTCCCCTTTCAAAAAATGTAGAACTAAGGACAGATATAGCCATTGGTTCACTCCAGACTTGACTGCCCTTGACCAGCACAAAAACATCCTGTGGCGTACTGCATTAGCATCGAATAGCCCCCGCGATATGCAACTTTTCATGGAAGAACCAATATACACAGGCAATTAGGAAAGAAAAGCCTAGCTCTTTCAAACAGAAATTTGCATCCTGTAGCACAAACTCAAAAAGGTTCTGGGACACTGTAAAGTTCATGGAAAATAAGAGCACCTCCTCCCAGTTGACCATTGCACTGAGGCTAGGAAACACTGTCACCACCGACAAATCTACGATAATCGAGAATTTCAAAAAGCATTTTTCTAAGGCTGGCCATGCTTTCCACCTGGCTACCCCTACCCCGGTCAACAGCTCTGCACCCCCCACAGCAACTTGCCCAAGCCTCCCCATTTCTCCTTCACCCAAATCCAGATAGCTGATGTTCTGAAAGAGCGGCAAAATCTGGAACCCTACAAATCAGCCGGGCTAGACAATCTGGACCCTCTCTTTTTAAAATGATCCACCGCAATTGTTGCAACGCCTATTATTAGTATGTTCAACCTCTCTTTCGTATCGTCTAATATCCCTAAAGATTGGAAAGCTGCCGCGGTCATTCCCCTTTTCAAAGGGGGTGACACTCTAGACACAAACTGCTACAGATCTATATCTATCCTACCCTGCCTTTCTAAAGTCTTTGAAAGCCAAGTTAACAAACAGATCACCGATCATTTCGAATCCAACGTACCTTCTCCGCTATGCAATCTGTGCAGCCGTCTTCATCGACCTGGCCAACGTTTTCGACTCTGTCAAACACCGCATTCTTATCGGCAGAATCAACAGCCTTAGTTTCTCAAATAACTGCTTCTCATGGTTCTCCAACTACTTCTCAGATAGAGTTCAGTGTGTCAAATTGGAGGGCCTGTTGTCCGGACCTCTGGCAGTCTCTATGGTGGTGCCACAGGGTTCAATTCTCTGGCCGGCTCTTTTCTCTGTATACATCAATGATGTCGCTCTTGCTGCTGGTGATTCTCTGATCCACCTCTACACAGACGACACCATTCTGTATACTTCTGTCCCTTCTTTGGACACTATGTAAACAAACCTCCAGACGGGCTTCAATGCCATACAACTCTCCTTCCGTGGCCTCCAACTGCTCTTAAATGCAAGTAAAACTAAATGCATGCTTTTCAACTGATCGCTGCCCGCACCTGCCCGCCTGTCTAGCATCACTACTCTGGACGGTTCTGACTTGTGTACAACTACAAATACCTAGGTGTCTGGCTAGACTGTAAACTCTCCTTCCAGACTCACATTAAGCATCTCCAATCCAAAATTAAATCTAGAATCAGCTTCTTATTTCGCAACAAAGCATTCTTCACTCATGCTGCCAAACATACCCTCGTAAAACTGACTATCCTACCGATCCTTGAATTTGGCGATGTCATTTACAAAATAGCTTCCAATACTCTACTCAGCAAATTGTATGTAGTCTATCACAGTGCCATCTGTTTTGTCACCAAAGCCTCATATACTTCCCATCACTGCAACCTGTATGCTCTCGTTGGCTGGCCCTCACTTCATATTTGTTGCCTAACTCACTGGCTCCAGGTCATCTATAAGTCTTCAATAGGTAAAGCCCCACCTTATCTCAGCTCACTGGTCACCATAGCAGCACCCGCCCATAGCACACGCTCCAACAGGTATATTTCATTTGTCATCCCCAAAACCAACCAGTTCCAGTTCTCTGCTACCAATGACTGGAACGAATTGCAAAAATCACTGATGCTGGAGACTTATATCTCCCTCACTAACTTTAAGCACAAGCTGTCAGAGCAGCTTACCGTACCTGTACACAGCCCATCTGTAAATAGCCCACCAAACTTCCTCATCCACACATTGTTTTTGTACCCCAGTATCTCTACTTGCACATTCATCTATCACTCCAGTGTTTAATTGCTCAATTGTAATTATTTTGCCACTTTGGCCTATTTATTATTGCCTTACCTCCCGAATCTTACTACATTTGCACACACTGCACATAGATTTTTCTATTGTGTATTGACTGTACGTTTGTTTATCCCATCTGTAACTCTGTGTTGTTTGTGTCACACTGCTTTGCTTTGTCTTGGCCAGGTCGCAGTTGTAAATGAGAACTTACCTGGTTAAATAAAGGTGAAACAATGCTGGAAGCAGTGTAGATTATACCTCTAATCTTGAGACTGGTGTTGTACTATGGGATCTAATGTAATGTAAGTTAGGCCACTTGTGTGCTGGTGCGTAAATTGGAGACGACATGAAATGACATGTTCTAATCTTCATGCAAGGAAGAATGAAACAAAAATTATGCTCTCATGGTTCTTAGACAAAGAGTGGCAGTAGGAAGCAATAAATACATACAGTACCTAGATACGCTACGAATTGTTTCAGTATTGAAGAGAATGGTTCAAGCATACAGTACAGTATAATATCCCCTCTTTCACTGCAGCATATCATCCACTCTCCCTGCCATCCATCCAGCTAATTTTGTCATGCTAAGGGGTTTGTGGCACCCCAGTTTCCCTGTTTCCCATCATGTTGTAAGGAAATGCTAATGCACAAGAATGCTCGGTTACCTGAGGCACTGCAGCCTGCTCTGTTTCAACATAACATCCAAAACGAAAGAGCTCGCTCCCAATATCCCCTCTCCACCATGGCAGCACACTGATCCCAGGGAAGTCACCAGTGCACAGTGCTGGCTGGCAGTCTGTGGATACTGAGAGATAGTTACAACAACAACAACAAGACCACCTTGTCTACCTCTCCCTTCCTGCACGGCCCCACACCACACCACACAACAAGCTTAGCATTGCTTAATCTCCTTAACAAAATGGCTCCTATTACTCCTGGGTGCATCGTCTCATTATTTCCCAATGCTTAATAAATAAAAAATCTATATTCCCCCTGGAAAAGCATTACTCAAGTTTGCAAATGGGAGAAATAAATTACTACATGGGGGAGGGGGGGGTGTCTTTCTCAATGTATTTTCTCATCCATTTTGTTTCAATTACACTTAGTTCTCTTTTTTTAAGAGAGCCAGGGCCACTCAGACAGTTTGTGCTGCAGTAGAGAGCATTCTCCAGTCCGTGTCATCAGCCTGTATGGGGATGGTACAGGGCCCACCGTTGGGGCTGCTGGGAGATGTCACTCATTGATAGTTATTCTTAAGCCACCCCAACTTCAGCCCAGGGGTCACATGGCCCTACTACTGGGACCATACTTTCCACCAGCAGATTCATGCATATTTGCATAACCTTCTTATTCATCATGGCATGCTTACATCAAAGGTCTCTAAGAACATTTTGCTCCAATGTCTGTTAATGTGTGTGTGTGAGAGAGAGAGAGAGAGAGAGAGAGAGAGAGAGAGAGAGAGAGAGAGAGAGAGAGAGATGTGTCTGCATTTGTGCTGGTTTTCAGGCTGTCTCTACACCACATTTGAAATGAAAGGAAAATGTGTCATATGGAATGTTAATGTATTCAGGTTTACAGTGTAATTATATGACACTAAATTGCAGAAAAGATCTGAACACACTGTAAATAAGTCCATATGGGTGTATTATCTGTGCTTTGTCTTATGTACACTGTATAAATGTTTAATGCATACAATAACTGAGTGGATTGAAAATGTTAATCATTATGATGCTCTAAATCAAATTAGGGCTTTGGGAAAACAATAAAACATGTCACATCTCTTTTATTCATATTTCAGGGAAAAAATAGAGCTACAATACAAACCCTTTCACTTTAGCTTTAATATCTTACTATACTGTGCCACTTGATATGTCCTTTTCAGTGTCCACCAAGACCTTTACTGAACGCTCACTATTCAGACAATCGGTCATTCTCATCACTCCACTAGAATGTTTGGTGTTCAAAATGGAAACAAATTTTGATTAAAAAAGGAGGGAAAAAGCTGACTATGCACACTTCTATTTGGCTTCTGCCAACGACATTTTGCCCTTTTCATTCCCTCAGATCACTGTATACTGTCGAAGGCAGGGTAGGAGGCGTTGTATTACCCTGAAATACACAAACAGGATGTGGCATGTATTGATGGGAACCACTAAAGGATTCTTAAACACGACATGGCAAACATTCACTCAATTTAAACAACACACACTGTCTGTCTGTCTCTGTCTGTCTGTCTGTCTGTCTGTCTGTCTGTCTGTCTGTCTGTCTGTCTGTCTGTCTGTCTGTCTGTCTGTCTGTCTGTCTGTCTGTCTGTCTGTCTGTCTGTCTGTCTGTCTGTCTGTCTGTCTGTCTGTCTGTCTGTCTGTCTGTCTGTCTGTGCGTCTGTCTGTGTCTCTGTCTGTGTCTCTGTCTGTGTCTCTGTCTGTATGTATGTGCGTCTGTCTGTGTCTCTGTCTGTGTCTCTGTCTGTATGTATGTGCGTCTGTCTGTGTCTCTGTCTGTGTCTCTGTCTGTATGTATGTGCGTCTGTCTGTGTCTCTGTCTGTGTCTCTGTCTGTATGTATGTGCGTCTGTCTGTCTGTATGTATGTGCGTCTGTCTGTCTGTATGTATGTGCGTCTGTCTGTCTGTATATCTGTATGTGTGTCTGTCTGTCTGTATGTATGTGCGTCTGTCTGTCTGTATATCTGTATGTGTGTCTGTCTGTGTGTCTGTCTGTCTGTGTGTGTTTGTGCATCTGTGTGTCTGTATGTGTGTCTGTCTGAGGAGCACATTAGCATGCTGTAGTGTGTGTGTGTGTGTGTCTCCCCAGGCCTGCAGCAGAGTAAACACCAGCTGTGCGGAGAGACGGGCACCCAGGTGAGGAGAGCAGGTCAGTCCAGGCTGTCACCTCAGTTCTCCCTCAAGCTTTGGACACCAGGGCAGGAATATAATCAAGGCTAGAGCCGAGCTGGGATTCAGAGCAGAGCAGAGGACTCCAGCAAATGAGGACAGCGAATGCCTGGTGATTCTCTCTCTACCCCTCCAGCCAACCCGCCCTCGCCCGCTGTGACCGCCTCTAGTAAAAACAGAAAAAAAGATGGCTTCATGGAAATGGAACATTAAAGGCACATGCGAAACAAATATGTAAAAACAAATGTTTGTACCCTCGTTTGTCCAGAGACCACGCTTCACAACACACATTTCCGCACCCCCCTGCATTCAACCAGTCTGGCTTCACAATGCTGTTTTGTTTTTTAAAGCCAGATACTGCTGCATTTTAGCACTCTGTACTTACAAACCATTACTTACAAGTCCCAAATGAGGCCACAGGATTAATAATTCATTGGCTCTTGCCTGCTACAACCAACTAGTTAAAGCAATGCCATGCCATACACCAAAACAAACTGTATAGCCCTGGCTACAAACACAGTGCTTGTTACTGTATGTGGACAGGGGTTGAGCAGTCCAACGTCTGAATAGCATACTCCTGATTCCATTTCTAGATCCTGCAGGTCTGCAGAGTTCCACAGAACCTTCTCCAGGCAAGGAGAGAGTGGCTCTTACAGAGGTGTGGAAGATCAAATGATATGCATTTCACACTTACATTCAATGATGCTTGATGCTGTTGTGATATGTAACCACAACCCATGTTTATCACAGTATTTGTTATTGAATGCACGAAACAATCTTTTTGATCTCATTCAGGAGATGGGGAAAATAGGGGATTGGATGTATATAGGCTGTGGGAAATGATGTTAAGGCATTGAAGCTCTAACAAGTAGTGAGCACCGCACTGAGGATGAAACGCTTTAATCCAGATTATAATCAAATGAAAGCAAATTCAATCCATTTACAAACAGCATGTTATCTTCTAATATGATTCATATTGCAGGTACATATGATGTACGAACTCCATTCCAAGAAATGTACTTTTTTTAATGCATTGTTGCACCACTGACCGTATGGCGAAAAACCCCACCAGTATATTTTGCCATATATCTGTCGCGAAGACCAACAGGACTGGTGTTGATGCTTTCAAGTGTCTTCATACCTTAAAAGTTTTCCTCAATCCACCCCTTCCCAACATGCATTACATTCACATACTGTACATTATGTGTTGAACCCTTTAAGTAATTTATCTAGGAACCTGATTGAGATGATAAAAAGGGCTGGCAGACTGTCCTCAAGTATGCTGCCTTAATAAGTCTGCAAATACATGCAAATAAAGTCAGCAAAAAAGAAACGTCCTCTCACTGCCAACTGCGTTTATTTTCAGCAAACTTAACATGTGTAAATGTTTGTATGAACATAACAAGAGGCAACAACTGATACATAAACTGAGCAAGTTACACAGCCATGTGACTAACAGAAATGGAATAGTGTGTCCCTGACCAATGGGGGGGTCAAAATCAAAAGTAACAGTCAGTATCTGGTGTGGCCACCAGCTGCATTAAGTACTGCAGTGCATCTCCTCCTCATGGACTGCACCAGATTTGCCAATTCTTGTTGTGATACGTTACCCCACTCTTCCACCAAGGCACCTACAAATTCCCAGATATTTCTGAGGAGAATGGCCCTAGCCCTCACCTTCCGATACAACAGGTCCCAAACGTGCTCAATGGGATTGAGATCCTGGCTCTTCGCTAGCTATGGCAGAACACTGACATTCCTGTCTTGCACAGAATGAGCAGTATGGCTGGTGGCATTGTCATGCTGGAGGGTCATGTCAGGATGAGCCTGCATGAAGGGTAGCACATGAGGGAGGAGAATGTCTTCCCTGTAATGAACAGCGTTGAGATTGACTGCAATGACAACAAGCTCAGTCCGATGATGCTGTGACACACCACCCCAGACCATGACGGACCTCCACCTCCAAATCGATCCCTCTCCAGAGTACAGGCCTCGGTGTAACGCTCATTCCTTCGATGATAAACGTCAATCCAACCCACCCCTGGTGAGACAAAACCGTGGCTCATCAGTGAAGAGCACCTTTTGCCAGTCCTGTCTGGTCCAGCGACAGTGGGTTTGTGCCATTGTTGCCGGTGATGTCTGGTGAGGACCTGCCATACAACAGGCCTACAAGCCCTCAGTCCAGCCTCTCTCAGCCTATTGCAGACAGTCTGAGCTCTGATGGAGGGATTGTGCGATCCTGGTGTAACTCGGGCAGTTGTTGTTGCTATCCTGTACCTGTCCCACAGGTGTGAGGTTCGGATGTACCAATCCTGTGCAGGTGTTGTTACACGTGGTCTGCCACTGCGAGGATGATCAGCTGTCCATCGTGTCTCCCTGTAGCGCTGTCTTAGGCGTCTCACAGTATGGACATTGCAATTTATTGCCCTGGCCACATCTGCAGTCCTCATGCCTCCTTGCAGCATGCCTAAGGCACATTCACGCAGTTGAGCAGGGACCCTGGGCATCTTTCTTTTGGTGTTTTCAGAGTCAATAGAAAGGCCTTTTCAGTGTCCTAAGTTTTCATAACTGTGATCTTAATTGCCTACCATCTGTAAGCTGTTAGCGTCTTAACGACTGTTCCACAGGTGCATGTTCATTAATTTTTTTATGGTTCATTGAACAAGCATGGGAAACAGTGTTTAAACCCTTTACAATGAAGATCTGTGAAGTATTTTGGATTTTTAACAATGATCTTTGAAAGACAGGGAAAAGGGACGTTTCTTTTTTTGCTAAGTTTATGTGTCAACATACAGTCAGGTACATAATTGCCCTTGATAAAGATGAGCAACAAATACGAGGTGCATCCAGCTGCAGATTATGCACGCTGACACCGCCTGGTCTGGATCGTAAAGCGCATGCGCGTGCTTCTGAGATTATATATTTGCCAACGACAAACCCAAGCTCTATTTTCATGTCATCTGACCAGAGCACTGCCGGGAGTTTGATAAACGCCACTGGCACTTCGATTGGAACCGTCGCTATGGTCAGGTGGAAGCTTATGCAGAAAAGTACCTCATACCCATGGAAAAATATGGTGGTGGATCTTTGATGTTTCTGACTATTTTGCTTCCACTGGTCCGGGGGCCCTTGTTAAGGTCAATGAATGGTTTCATGAACTCTACCAAGTACCAGGACATTTTTGCCAAAAACCTGGTTGCCACTGCCAAGAGGCTGACACGGTTAATTGACCACAAAATCAAATGTTTCAGTCTCCAGACCCCATTGAAACCTGTGGTTTGAATTGGAGAGGGCAGTCCACAAGAGCAGACACATGATATCAATGATCTGGAAGGATTCTGTATGGAGGAATAGTATAAGATCCCTCCCAATGTGTTCTACAATCTCGTTAAACATTTTAGATAACTGCTCAATATGTTCTATAATCTCATTAAATGTTTTAGATAACGGCTCAATGTGTTCTATAATCTCATCAAACATTTTAGATAACGGCTCAATGTTTTCTACAATCTCATCAAACATTTTAGATAACGGCTCAATGTGTTCTACAATCTAATTTACATTTTAGATAAAGGCTAAATGTGTTCTACAATCTCATTTACATTTTAGATAACGGCTCAATGTGTTCTACAAACTCATTAAACATTTTAGATAACGGCTCAATGTGTTCTATAATCTCATCAAACATTTTAGATAACGGCTCAATGTGTTCTACAAACTCATTAAACATTTTAGATAACAGCTCAATGTGTTCTACAAACTCATTAAACATTTTAGATAACGGCTCAATGTGTTCTACAAACTCATTAAACATTTTAGATAACGGCTCAATGTGTTCTATAATCTCATCAAACATTTTAGATAACGGCTCAATGTGTTCTACAAACTCATTAAACATTTTAGATAACAGCTCAATGTGTTCTACAAACTCATTAAACATTTTAGATAACGGCTCAATGTGTTCTACAAACTCATTAAACATTTTAGATAATGGCTCAATGTGTTCTACAAACTCATTAAACATTTTAGATAATGGCTCAATGTGTTCTACAAACTCATTAAACATTTTAGATAACGGCTCAATGTGTTCTACAAACTCATTAAACATTTTAGATAATGGCTCAATGTGTTCTACAATCTCATCGAACATTTTAGATAACGGCTCAATGTGTTCTACAAACTCATTAAACATTTTAGATAACGGCTCAATGTGTTCTATAATCTCATCAAACATTTGAGATAACGGCTCAATGTGTTCTACAATCTCATCGAACATTTTAGATAACGGCTCAATGTGTTCTACAATCTCATCGAACATTTTAGATAACGGCTCAATGTGTTCTACAATCTCATCGAACATTTTAGATAATGGCTCAATGTGTTCTACAATCTCATCGAACATTTTAGATAACGGCTCTAATGTGTTCTACAATCTCATCGAACATTTTAGATAACGGCTCAATGTGTTCTTCAAACTCATTAAACATTTTAGATAATGGCTCAATGTGTTCTACAAACTCATTAAACATTTTAGATAACGGCTCAATGTGTTCTATAATCTCATCAAACATTTTAGATAACGGCTCAATGTGTTCTACAATCTCATCGAACATTTTAGATAACGGCTCAATGTGTTCTACAATCTCATCAAACATTTTAGATAACGGCTCAATGTGTTCTACAATCTCATCGAACATTTTAGATAACGGCTCAATGTGTTCTACAATCTCATCAAACATTTTAGATAACGGCTCAATGTGTTCTACAAACTCATTAAACATTTTAGATAACGGCTCAATGTGTTCTACAAACTCATTAAACATTTTAGATAACGGCTCAATGTGTTCTACAAACTCATTAAACATTTTAGATAACGGCTCAATGTGTTCTACAAACTCATTAAACATTTTAGATAATGGCTCAATGTGTTCTACAAACTCATTAAACATTTTAGATAACGGCTCAGTGCCGTTATTCTCACAAGGCGAGGGTGCTAGCGGGAGTGAAAACGGGGGTGACAATAATTTGACAAATCTTTTTTAGATTTTTTTTATTAGTTATTAAATAAAATATATTTCTCTGAGCAATTCATTCATATAAAATAATATAATTTCCCCCCAAAATAGAGCATAGCTCAGTATTTGTATTATTTATTTTACACAGTCTTATTTGCTCATCTTTAACAAGGGTGACAATAATTATGGACTTTGACTGTATATCCAATCTATTTGAAAAAACAAACAATTGTAGCCTCCTTTGTGATTTGAATGTGTTGTTTTTTTTTGCCATTTTAAGCCCTGGGTAAAGCAAAGCATAGTACATATTCCCTTACACGTTTAATCCTTTGATCCAGGGGGAGTTGTGGGTGGGATATCAGTGGGATGTGTGGGGCAGCAGCAGGTGTGAGAGAGAGGAGAGCATCCTCCTCACTTCCTCCTCCATCACTCCATAGTTCTATTCCTCCTCCACCCCCTACATTCCATGCACCCCTCCAGCATTCTGCATCACTCCTCTATCCCCTCCATCCGTTCTCCATCCTTCCTCCCTCTTCCCCTCCATCCCTCCATCCCTTCTCCCTCTTCCCCTCCATCCCTCCATCCCTCCTCCCTCTTCCCCTCCATCCCCTCCTCCATCCCTACTCCCTCCTCCCCTCCGTCCTTCCTCTTCCCCTCTATCCCCTCCATTCCTCCTCCATCCCTCCTCCCACTTCCCCTCCAACCCATCCTCCATCCCTACTCCCTGTTCCCCTCCATCCCTCCTCCCTCTTCCCCTCCATCCCCTCCTCCATCCCTACTCCCTCCTCCCCTCCGTCCCTCCATCCTTCCTCTTCCCCACTATCCCCTCCAACCCTCCTCCATCCCTCCTCCCTCTTCTCCTCCATCCCTCCTCCCACTTCCCCCCATCACTCCTCCCTCTTCCCCTCCATCCCTTCTCCCTCTTCCCCTCCATCCCTCCATCCCTCCTCCCTCTTCCCCTCCATCCCTTCTCCATCCCTACTCCCTCATCCCCTCCGTCCCTCCATCCTCCCTCTTCCCCTCCACCCCTTCCTCCATCCCTACTCCCTGTTCCCCTCCATCCCTCCTCCCTCTTCTCCTCCATCCCTCCTCCCTCTTCTCCTCCATCCCTCCTCCCCCTTCTCCTCCATCTCTCCTCCCTCTTCTCCTCCATCCCTCCTCCCTCTTGCCACCATCCCTCCTCCCTCTTCCCCTCCATCTCCTCCATCCCTCCTCCATCCCTCACCTCTCCCATGGCGGGGCTGATGCGCCAGCCTTGATGCAGAGAGATCCACTGCAGAGAAATGAAGGAGAGGCACAGCTGGGGAACAGAATGGAAGACAACACCTCAGGGAGACGGAACACTGATGCTTAAAAATCCCAAACACCCCAAAATGTACAAAACACACAGTGTGTAACACAGGTAATTTCACAATAGCGCTAATTTCTGCCAGAATTACACAAAACAAATTTGAGCAATTGTGCTCTTGGTTGTAACAACAACTCAGACAGTGATCAATGAACAGGCTTGGGGGATAGTTGGATACAACACATTATACAACGTGAATTTTAACTCTGTGTCAAAGCACTCAGGGATAAAGGAAAGCAGAAGAAGATGAATTGGAGTGTACAGAGCATTGGCATTACTAGCCACAGACAACACTCTCTCATAGGATGATCTCAAAGGACTTAAAGGAAGGTTGTGACATGGATTAAAATTTAAAAAAATAATACATTACCCAATTATCCAACAATTTCCCATTGTTTCTGTATGTACAGTAACTGAACTGAGCAGATGTAGATCTCACCAGTCCAGTGCACATAGTCATGGCCAGAGGGGTGAGAGTGGACATCACAGAGCATGTGGCAGGAATGCATCAGTCCGGTGGCCAGGGGGATCACAGTGTGCTTGTCCACCTTTCTCCTGGCCCATCAATTATCAGGGCATCTTCCATTACCTTTCCCCTCACCTTGGATTGATGTGTGTTTAATGGTGGCCAAGGATTGGATTGATGTGTCCAGAACCTTGCCGTTGACTACATTGCAAGGTTCATTGCAGACGAGTTAATCTGCCTGTCTCAAGGCCAGGCCAAGTCACCATTAATATTACGAACAGGGGACAAATCATAGATAGATAATCTAAATGGAAATATAATCACTTTTCTCCCAGGTTACCTGGCTTTTCCCACCAAAACAGGTAGTGTCATTCAAAAAGGATATAAAGCATTTAAATAGGCCTATGTCCGGATTTCATTCGAGATTTGATAGAACATTCAAGCCTGATGAACATTTTATGAGGCCGAGCCCAAAAAAGCCAAAATGATTGTATCGTTTATCCATTACATACACTAAATGACCAAACGTATGTGGACACGTGCTCGTCGAACATCTCATTCCAAAATCATGAGCATTAATATGGAGTTGGTCCCCCTTTGCTGCTATAATAGCCTCCACTCTTCTGGGAAGGCTTTCCACTAGATGTTGGAACACATTCAGACACAAGAGCATTAGTGTGGTTGGGCACTGATGTTGGGCGATTAGGTCTGGCTCACAGTCAGCATTCCAATTCATCCCAGGGGTGTTCGCTGGGGTTGAGGTCAGGGCTCTGTGCAGGGATGTCAAGTTCTTCCAAACCGATCTAGACAAACCATTTCTGTATGGACCTCACTTTGTACACAGGGGCATTGTCATGCCATAACAGGAAAAGGTCTTCCCCAAACTGTTGCCACAAAGTTGGAGCACATAATCCAGACCATGAAAAATAGCCCAAGGCCATTATTCATCCTACACCAAACTTTACAGTTGGCACTATGCATCTAGGTCGTTTGGAACTGGCTAGTGAGTGTTGCAACCGAGGCAATTTTTACATGCTATGTGCTTCCGCTTCCTCTCCCATTCTGTGAGCTTGTGTGGCTGACCACTTTGTGTCTGAGCCGTTGTTGCTCCTAGACCTTTCCACTTCACAAAGATGAAAGGAGCAAAATACAGAGAGATCCTTGATGAAAACCTGCTCCACTCAGGACCTAAGACTGTGGGCAACGGTTCACCTTCCAACAGGACCACCACCCTAAGCACACAGCCAAGACAATGTCCTTGAGTGGCGCAGGCAGAGCATTCACTTGAACCTGACTGAACATCTCTGGAGAGACCTGAAAATAGTTGTGCAGGGGCGCTTCCCATCCAGAGTTTGAGAAGATCTGCAAAGAAGAACGGGAGAAACTTCACATATACAGGTGTGCCAAGCTTGTAGCGTCAAACCCAAGACACAAGGAAAAGCTGACCACGACTCCATTTTGTTGATCCCTGCATACAGACAGAAACTAAAACAAGAAGCTCCCGCGCTGAGGTCTGTCCAAAGCTGGTCCGACCAATCTGATTCCACACTCCAAGACTGCTTCCATCACGTGGACTGGGATATGTTCCGTATTGCGTCAGACAACAACATTGACAAATACGCTGATTCGGTCAGCGAGTTCATTAGAACGTACATTGAAGATGTTATTCCCATAGCAACGATTAAAACATTCCCAAACCAGAAACCGTGGATTGATGGCAGCATTCGCGTGAAACTGAAACCCTGAACCACTGCTTTAACCAGGGCAAGGTGACTGGAAACATGACCGAATACAAACAGTGTAACTATTCCCTCCGCAAGGCAATCAAACAAGCTAAGCGTCAGTATAGAGACAAATTAGAATCTCAATTCAACGGCTCAGACACAAGAGGTATGTGGCAGGGTATACAGTCAATCACGGATTACAAAAAGAAAACCAGCCCAGTCACGGACCAGGATGTCTTGCTCCCAGGCAGACTAAATACATTTTTTGCCCGCTTTGAGGACAATACAGTGCCACTGACATGGCCCGCATTTAAACGTGTCAACCCTCGCAAGGCTCCAGGCCCAGACGGCATCTCCAGCCGCGCCCTCAGAGCATGCGCAGACCAGCTGGCTGGTGTGTTTACGGACATATTCAATCCATCCCTATCCCAGTCTGTTGTTCCCACATGCTTCAAGAGGGCCACCATTGTTCCTGTTCCCAAGAAAGCTAAGGTAACTGAGCTAAACGACTACCGCCCCGTAGCACTCACTTCCGTCATCATGAAGTGCTTTGAGAGACTAGTCAAGGACCATATCACCTCCACCCTACCTGACACCCTAGACCCACTCCAATTTGCTTACCGCCCAAATAGGTCCATAGACGATGAAATCTCAACCAACACTGCACACTGCCCTAACCCATCTGGACAAGAGGAATACCTATGTGAGAATGCTGTACCGATGCTGTATCGACTACAGCTCGGCATTTAACACCATAGTGCCCTTCAAGCTCGTCATCAACCTCGAGACCCTGGGTCTCGACCCCGCCCTGTGCAACTGGGTACTGGACTTCCTGACGGGCCGCCCCCAGGTGGTGAGGGTAGGCAACAACATTTCCACCCCGCTGATCCTCAACACTGGGGCCCCACAAGGGTGCGTTCTGAACCCTCTCCTGTACTCCCTGTTCACCCACGACTGCGTGGCCACGCACGCCTCCAACTCAATCATCAAGTTTGCGGACGACACAACAGTGGTAGGCTTGATTACCAACAACGACGAGACGGCCTACAGGGAGGAGGTGAGGGCCCTCGGAGTGTGGTGTCAGGAAAATAACCTCACACTCAACGTCAACAAAACTAAGGAGATGATTGTGGATTTCAGGAAACAGCAGAGGGAACACCCCCCCTATCCACATTGATGGGACAGTAGTGGAGAGGGTAGTACGTTTTAAGTTCCTCGGCGTACAAAGCACAGACAAACTGAATTGGTCCACCCACACAGACAGCATCGTGAAGAAGGCGAAGCAGCGCCTCTTCAACCTCAGGAGGCTGAAGAAATTTGGCTTGTCACCAAAAGCACTCACAAACTTCTACAGATGCACAATCGAGAGCATCCTGGCGGGCTGTATCACCGCCTGGTACGGCAACTGCTCCACCCACAATCGTAAGGCTCTCCAGAGGGTAGTGAGGTCTGCACAACGCATCACCGGGGGCAAACTACCTGCCCTCCAGGACACCTACACCACCCGATGTCACAGGAAGGCCATAAAGATCATCAAGGACAACAACCACCCGAGCCACTGCCTGTTCACCCCGCTATCACCCAGAAGGCGAGGTCAGTACAGGTGCATCAAAGCTGGGACCAAGAGACCGAAAAACAGCTTCTATCTCAAGACCATCAGACTGTTAAACAGCGACCACTAATATTGAGTGGCTGCTGCCAACACACTGACTCAACTCCAGCCACTTTAATAATGGGAATTGATGGGAAATTATGTAAAATATATCACTAGCCACTTTAAACAATGCTACCTAATATAATGTTTACATATGTATATGTATATACTGTACTCTATATCATCTACTGCATCTTTATGTAATACATGTATCACTAGCCATTAACTATGACACTTTGTTGACATACTCATCTCATATGTATATACTGCACTCAATACCATCTACTGTATCTTGCCTATGCCGCTCTGTACCATCACTCACACCGCTGGGACGGCAGCGTAGCCTAGTTGTTAGAGCGTTGGACTAGTAACCGGAAGGTTGCGAGTTCAAACCCCCGAGCTGACAAGGTACAAATCTGTCGTTCTGCCCCTGAACAGGCAGTTAACCCACTGTTCCCAGGCCGTCATTGAAAATAAGAATATGTTCTTAACTAGGAAAATAAAGTTTAAATATATATTTATGTACATATTCTTATCCCCTTACACTTATCCCCTTACACTTGTGTCTATAAGGTTTTGGAATTGTTAGCTAGATTACTTGTTGGTTATTACTGCATTGTCGGAACTAGAAGCACAAGCATTTCGCTACACTCGCATTAACATCTGCTAACCATGTGTATGTGACAAATAAAATTTGATTTGATTTGATTTGTAATTGCTGCCAAAGGTGCTTCAACAAAGTACTGAGTAAATGGTCTAAATACTTATGTATGTAACGGCCGTTGGTGGAAGATGGTGAGGACCAAGGTGCAGCGTGGTACGTGTTCATCTTTATTTATGAATTGAACACTGAATGAAAAAACAACAAAAGAGAATGAACAAAACCAAAACAGTTCTGTCTGGTACAGAATACAAAAACAGAAAACAACTACCCACCAACACAGCTGGGAACAGGCTACCTAAATATGGTTCTCAATCAGAGACAATGATTGACAGCTGCCTCTGATTGGGAACCATACCAGGCCAAACACATAGAAATACAACACACAGAACAAAACATAGAATGAAAAACATAGAATGCCCACCCCAACTCACGCCCTGACCAAACCAAAATAGAGACGTAAAAAAGGAACTAAGGACAAAAAATGTCTAAAAAAATGTTTTTGCTTTGTCATGATGGGTTATTGTGCGTAGATTGATAAAAGGGGGGGGTGGGGGGACAATTTAGTCAATTTTAGAATAAGTCTCTAATGTAATAAAATGTGCAAAAGGTCAAGGGGTCTGAACACTTTCCGAATAGGCTACTGCACATTACACATGGGTAAATACATGTTTAAAAAAACTCCAGTTGGCGTTTCTTTTTGAGTGTGAACTGTATTACTGTACTGTATTGTATTGTACTGTATGACATGACCTGGAATTATGAAACCTCATTCAAACCATGATCATTCTTGTGTAGCACATACAACCTACAAAGTTAAAAGTATAGGCTAGCGAATTTGATTGTAATTTTTAAATACTGTTTAACAGGGCCAATTTGTATAATTAGCAGGCTCACGCATATATACGTTTCATAATATTTCCCCTAATGTTATTAGCATTCTCTCTATTGTTGCTTTATTCTGTCCTCGCTTTCAACAGTTGTCCTTATCTTCAAACTTCTGACATACTTGAATAAAATATGAGGAGAATAAGATGCAGACGGCTTTCACTTCTCTTCAAGAAGATTGAATGGTTATGGGTCTGAATAAATAACTGCTATTCCTTCAAAGTACCTTTGAGTTATATTGGCTGCTTTATTTAACACTAAGAAAACAAGAGCTTTCGTCCCTCTTCGAATAGTCTATTGGTATAAGAAATTCAACCCCAAACAATGTGCAGAAAGCTATTCTACTATAGCTTTTCCTGCATGGGACTCAAAGAGCTGAAGAGCTCAAAGAGCTCAAAGAGCTGATCCCAGGTGCGTGCGTATTGAGCAAGAGACAGAGGCTATACATTAGAAGCTTATTCATTAGCTAAATTCAAGGCTAATGCTGCATTGAATTTATTACCTGAAATAGGTAGGCTAGGACATCTATACATACACACAGTATATACATCTTGAACAGGATTATCTATTTTGGATGCAATTTGAATGGAATTGCTGGAGCGAAAGACTGCGCGAGAGTGCTCCAGGCGTGCACTGATTTAAAGCAATGATATTTTAGTGATAGGCTGTTTTCAAACTCTGCAGCTGCAATTTAAAAAAGATAATCTTCACAATAAAATAATTGTGTGACCCTGAAAGCCAGATGGTGATGTGCAAATTGGATGTGCATTGGGTCTTTATGTCCACTGAACAAAAATATAAACGCATGTAAAGTGTTGACCGGGGCTCCAAGTCTAGGTACAAGAGGTTTCTAAACAGCTTCTACCACCCAAGCCATTAGACTCCTGGACAGATAATCAAATTGATACCCTGACTATGAGTGCTTTCAAGTATTTTTTCTTAAGCACTTTACACCACTGCACACAACATAATGCCACAGATGTCTCAAGTTTTGAGGGAGCGTGCAATTGGCATGCTGACTGCAGGATTGTCCAGTTGTTGCCAGAGAATTGGATGTTCTTTTCTCTACCATAAGCTGCCTCCAACATCGTTGAATTTGGCCTCACAACCACAGACTTCGTGTAACCACGCCAGCCCAGGACCTCCATATCCGGCTTCTTTACCTGCGGGATCGTCTGAGAGGGGTGGGGGTGCTGAAGGGTGTTTGTGTCTGTAATAAAGTCCTTTTGTGGGTAAAAATTCACTCTGATTAGCTGGGCATGGCTCCCCAGTGGATGGGCCTGGCTGCCAAGAGGGTGGGACTATGCCCTCCCAGGGCCAACTGCGGATGCACCCAAATAAAAATCTAATTAAAATGTATTGGTCACATACACATGGTTAGCAGATGTTATTGCGAGTGTAGCGAAAGGCTTGTACCTTTAGTTCCGACAGTGCAGCAATATCTAACATGTAATCGAACAATTCTGCAACAACTACCTAATACACACAAATCTAAGTAAAGGAATGGAATAAGAATATCTACATATACAGTGGGGCCAAAAAGTATTTAGTCAGCCACCAATTGTGCAAGTTCTCCCACTTAAAAAGATAAGAGAGGCCTGTAATTTTCATCATAGGTACACTTCAACTATGACAGACAAAATGAGAAAAAAAATCCAGAAAATCACATTGTAGGATTTTTAATGAATTTATTTGCAAATTATGGTGGAAAATAAGTATTTGGTCACCTACAAACAAGCAAGATTTCAGGCTTTCACAGACCTGTAACTTCTTCCTTAAGAGGCTCCTCTGTCCTCCACTCGTTACCTGTATTAAATGGCACCTGTTTGAACTTGATATCAGTATAAAAGACACCTGTCCACAACCTCAAACCAGTCACACTCCAAACTCCACTATAGCCAAGACCAAAGAGCTGTCAAAGGACACCAGAAAATAAATTGTAGACCTGCACCAGGCTGGGAAGACTGAATCTGCAATTGGTAAGCAACTTGGTTTGTTGAGGAAATCAACTGTGGGAGCAATTATTAGGAAATGGAAATGGAAGACATACAAGACCACTGATAATCTCCCTTAATCTGGGGCTCCACGCAAGATCTCACCCCGTGGGGTCAAAATGATCACAAGAACGGTGAGCAAAAATCCCAGAACCAGACGGGGGAACCTAGTGAATGACCTGCAGAGAGCTGGGACCAAAGTAACAAAGCCTACCATCAGTAACACACTACGCCGCCAGGGACTCAAATCCTGCAGTGCCAGACGTGTCCCCCTGCAGATGAAACCAAAATATAACTTTTTGGTAAAAACTCAACTCGTCGTGTTTGGAGGACAAAGAATGCTGAGTTGCATCCAAAGAACACCATACCTACTGTGAAGCATGGTGGTGGAAACGTCATGCTTTGGGGCTGTTTTTCTGCAAAGGGACCAGGACGACTGATCTGTGTAAATGAAAGAATGAATGGGGCCATGTATCGTGAGATTTTGAGTGAAAACCTATTTCCATCAGCAAGGGCATTGAAGATGAAACATGGCTGGGTCTTTCAGCATGACAATGATCCCAAACACACCGCCCGAGCAACGAAGGAGTGGCTTCGTAAGAAGCATTTCAAGGTCCTGGAGTGGCCTAGCCAGTCTCCAGATCTCAACCCCATAGAAAATCTTTGGAGGGAGTTGAAAGTCTATGTTGCCCAGCAACAGCCCCAAAACATCACTGCTCTAGAGGAGATCTGCATGGAGGAATGGGCCAAAATACCAGCAACAGTGTGTGAAAACCTCGTGAAAACTTACAGAAAACGTTTGACCTCTGTCATTGCCAACAAAGGGTATATAACAAAGTATTGAGATAAACTTTTGTATGTGTTTCCTCCAGCATCTTCACAAGGTCCTTTGCTGTTGTTCTGGGATTGATTTGTACCTTTCGCAACAAAGTACGTTCATCTCTAGGAGACAGAATGCGTCTCCTTCCTGAGCGGTATGACGGCTGCATCATCCCATGGAATTATGCTTGCGTATAATTGTTTGTACAGATGCACGTGGTACCTTCAGGCGTTTGGAAATTACTCCCAAGGATGAACCAGACCTGTGGAGGTCATGGCTGATATCATGATGTCAAGCAAAGAGGTAGGCCTTGAAATACATCCAAAGATACACCTCCTATTGATTCAAATGATGTCAATTAGCCTATCAAAATCTTCTAAAGCCAGGACATCTTTTTCTGGAATTTTCCAATCTGTTTAAAGGCACAGTCAACTTAGTGTATGTAAACTTCTGACCCACTGTAATTGTGATACAGTGAATTTTAAGTGAAATAATCTGTCTGTAGACAATTGTTGGAAAAATGACTTGTGTCATGCACAGAGTAGATGTCCTAACCTACTTGCCAAAAGTATAGTTTGTTAACAAGAAATGTGTGGAGTGGTTGAAAAACAAGTTTTAATGACTTCAACATAAGTGCATGTAAACTTCCGACTTTAACTGTACATATGAGTAATGCAAGATATGTAATCATTATTAAAGTTGCATTATTAAAGTGAGTAGTGATCCATTTATTTAAGTGGCCAATGATTTCAAGTCTGCATGTAGGCAGCAGACTCTCTGTGTTAGAGCTGGCTATTATACAGTCTGATGACCTTGAGATAGAAGCTGTTTTTCAGTCTCTCGGGCCGAGCTTTGATGGAGCTGTACTGACCTCGCCTTCTGGATGGTAGCGGTTGTGAACAGGCAGTGGCTCTGGTGTCCTTGAGGATCTTTTTGGCCTTCCTGTGACATCGGGTGCTGTAGGTGTCCTGGAGGGCAGGTAGTTTGCCCCCGGTCATGCGTTGTGCAGATCGCACCTCCCTCTGGAGATCCCTGCGGTTGTGGGCGGTGCAGTTGCCGTACATGGCGGTGATGCAGCTTGACAGGATGCTCTCAATTGTGCATCTGTAAAAGTTTGTGAGCGTTTTAGGTGACAAGTCAAATTTTCTTCAGCTTCCTGAGGTTGAAAAGGCGCTGTTGCGTGTGGGTGCACCATCTGTGTGGGTGCACCATTTCAGTTTGTCTGTGATGTGTATGACGAGGAACTTAAAACGTTCAACCTTCTCCACTGCTGTTCCGTCGAAGTGGATATGAGGCTGCTCCTTCTGCTGTTTCCTGAAGTCCACGATCATCTCCTTTGAGGTTGTTTTACTGAAACCACACTCCGAGTGACCTCACTCCTGCCCAGTCATGTGAAATCCATAGATCATTTTTTTACATTGACTGATTTCATTTTTTTTTTTACATGAACTGTAAGTCTTAAAAGTTCTTGCATGTTGCATTTCTATTTTGGTTCAGTATATTACTCTGGCATGGGCTATGCTGCAGTAAATGTAGGCCTACCTGTCACAAGAAAAAAAGTGACCGTGATGAGATGATAGGTCTACATGCATTGGGAAGTGAGATGGGCTGTCTGTCCCTGAGCATTGATGATTCATCATGCAGAGAGCAGAGAGAAGGCCGTAGAGAAGGTAGATTTAGACACCACATACGCAGTTCCATTTCACATCCTGCTGTTAATTTACCGGTTTCTCCCAGGAAAAGGGTGGTAAATCTCAGTAACCCGGTTCCCGCCATTCAACGCTAGCAGTGATACAGACGGCATGCAAATGACCCATCTATAAAGGATTCTAATGCCCTGACAGTGTTGAGGAGCGGATATGACAAGAGATCTGACTCAATTTGAGATAAAAGTAACAGCAAATGTGTTTTTACTTTGGGGTTCAAAGTACAAGTACACCATATCCAATCGAACTCCACACATCAATGGATGTTGTTCAGTCATCTCTGCATGATAAACACAGACCTGCAGCATTGTTAACAGTTGGATTCCAGGGTTGTTCCACGAAATGAGTGCCTTTTGCATCCCTTTGATATTTTAAGTATAAATTAATTGTGCGCCAATATTGACTTTTAAAAGTCTGTTATATTCAATGAAGTGCCCTTTAATATTGACCACATAGAGAATTCAATAAATGCCAAAATTCGGTATTCTGTGACTTCCAAGGAAGATTTTGACCCACTCGACCCCCCCTAATTCCCAAGGTTTTCGTCATCATTAAAAAGCTCTATTTTTTGGTTGCTTTGACAAAGTCATTTCTGAGAATTAGTATTTATTTTATGTGATAAGTGATTCATTTACATCTGTAATTTTAAGTGCAAAAACAACAACCTGTCCCTTATTTGAGTCAACACTGTTACGTGAACCGAACTCTCATTTTAATATATTCCTTTAAATATTAAAAAAATAAAATGATTGAACATCTAATAGTCAAATCATAGTGTTATAGCAGGTGAGATGGTTCTACTCTTTTTTTGATATTATTCTGGTATTTTGTGGTGTAAAACTGAGTTGGTCAACATACAAACCCTTTTACCCATAGATACACAGGATAGAAATGCTTTAGCAATTTCATTTTTTTGTGAAGCTTGCTTTCAATTGCCCCTCCCTGCACACAACAAGCTTCCATTTGTTTCCCTTATCACAAGATTTATGGCTGATTTAAGATGAAATCGTTAACCCTGTCACAAGGCTGATTTAAGATGAAATCGTCAACCCTGTCACAAGGCTGATTTAAGATGAAATCGTTAACCCTGTCACAAGGCTGATTTAAGATGAAATCGTTAACCCTGTCACAAGGCTGATTTAAGATGAAATCGTTAACCCTGTCACAAGGCTGATTTAAGATGAAATCGTTAACCCTGTCACAAGGCTGATTTAAGATGAAATCGTTAACCCTGTCACAAGGCTGATTTAAGATGAAATCGTTAACCCTGTCACAAGGCTGATTTAAGATGAAATCGTTAACCCTGTCACAAGGCTGATTTAAGATGAAATCGTTAACCCTGTCACAAGGCTGATTTAAGATGAAATCGTTAACCCTGTCACAAGGCTGATTTAAGATGAAATCGTTAACCCTGTCACAAGGCTGATTTAAGATGAAATCGTTAACCCTGTCACAAGGCTGATTTAAGATGAAATCGTTAACCCTGTCACAAGGCTGATTTAAGATGAAATCGTTAACCCTGTCACAAGGCTGATTTAAGATGAAATCGTTAACCCTGTCACAAGGCTGATTTAAGATGAAATCGTCAACCCTGTCACAAGGCTGATTTAAAATGAAATCGTTAACCCTGTCACAAGGCTGATTTAAGATGAAATCGTCAACCCTGTTACATTCAACCCTGTTACTTTATTTGGCACTTAATAGGCAATTACTATAGTATTTGTATAGTACCCTCTTGAGATGGGTAAATGTGTGCCCTTTACGACAAAATGTTGAAATTAGGTGAAATCAAAACAAAACATAAATCACCAAGTTACACACCTCAAAAGGCACCTAATATGTGGAGTGACCCACTATCATATCTAAAGAGTTGTTGTATCTTGTTAATCCACTTTAATGGAAGCTTGACTTGGATTCACCACCAAAGGCTTTAGCTAAAGGAAAAACATGGCAATAATAAACTAGCAACAAAGCACCCCACCTAAGATCCTTCACTGAATAACGCTAATAATGAATTCCTGTTGGTTGAAAGGAGTCCCATCACCATAACAAGACGCTAAAAGGTCCTTCTAATTCTGTGGCCTGGTGTCAGAATCAGGAGTTTATGACATCTTGTGTCGTGGGTGAGTGCAGTATAGTCATCTCTTTCCTCCATTGGTGTTAGCTGCTAGATAGAACCTCAGACATGACCACTCGAGCAACCTTTGGATATCAACCCCAAATGGTTCTTCTACCTGGGAGATCAATAACATAGCCTCATCCTGCCCGTCTTCAGAAGGTGCTGATGGCCAGGGTTCTATCTGCAGGCTGGTTCATAGGCACACAGATATTTCGTGTGAAATGTACACTTATAACGGTTATGAGTGACGATTATAAATTGATCCCCGGGATGAATACAACGACTACAAGCCCATTCGGATCCAGTTCAGCTTGGCTTCACCCTCTCTTCATCCACTCCTTGGTTTCTGGCTGGGAGGGGGAAGCCAATTCCTCTGGGTTGAGATGACTCCCTACGACACACTCAGTTCCCTCTCCCAATGGGGGGTAGCACTTCTCTCACTTTCCAACATGCACTCTGGTCTTACCTCAAACATACTTCTCTGAACAAGATGTCTCTCTGTTTCTCCAAGGTCAGTGGTGAACAGCCACTACGATACATGTTTATTCCACTAGTATTATCCATGCTTAACATAATGCTAATATTACACATAAGAATACAGTATTTGTGATTTGTTATAGGGGGTATTTTAAGTAAAATGTTGCTACAATGATATATGACAAATAGTATGATGGGAGTACAAATCGCCTGAGAGCTGAGAGGCATCACTATAGTGGTGAATCACTGATGGAAGAAACGCTTCCATGTTGCTTTGTAATTGTCTCCGCCATATTTACATGTTAAAAAAAGGAAACCTTTTGTGAGACACCGGCTAGAATCTCTCCCATGAGTCAGAATGCCATTACATATTCATGGCTTTCTACGTGGAAAAAGCCATTTGAGTTCGAGGTGCCAGGGAGAGGTGAGCGAAGGCATGGATTAACAGAGGTGGCAGGGTTGATGAATACAAACATTTAGGTGATTATGTTTCTGATTGGAATTATGCTTGGCGGGCAGATTTATTCAAAGCATGGAGGACGATTTGATTCTCATCCCTCCTGTCATCTCTAAAAGAGTTTTGACATGCAGTGTATGCTGCTGGCTCCCGTTGGGATGTGATGGCATTCAGTTTTAAATGACCTTAAGAGTGATATAGAAGATAAGACTGAAAGTGAAACAGGCAATAAATGAGGTTATTCAATGGCAACACAATATTTCTATTGAATACGGAATTGAAGGACTGCACCAGTTTGAACCCTGACATACTGTGATGCAATGGCAGTCTTCGTTAAATGCAGTCAAAACAGCTTTTGAAGGCACGCACAGCTACACACACAGGAAACACTTCCTTAGAGGATAATTTATGTTCTTAATATAGGACATTGATCTCTAGCTTATTTGATGTTCTCTGTTTAAAGAATGAGCTTCATCGTTTACCTTTTGACCCGTTCCTCTTTCAGGACCGGATGCAACCGCCAGAGCTCTCTGATACAAGGCAATGAATGGTCCTCTGAGGATCCCTTGAGGGTGTTAAGCTAAAGCCGAATAATCAAACTGACCTACAGTACAACAGTGTGTGATTGCTTGTTCGTCTAAGACCACAGTCATGTCAAAGGCATTGTTACAATCCACACACACTAAACATCAAACGTAACCTCAAAAAATGAAGGCAATATATTGTTATTTATGGAAGATAATGAAAAGAAAAAAATGCAAACTATCCACTAGCTGTTTTCAATGTCAACGTTTTTGGCTCTTATTGATCTTGGTTACAACCACAACAACCCCTATTTTTTTCACCATGGCAACCTTTTCTCAGAGCACAGATAGACAATAGAGCTAAAGTTGTGCACAATAATAGCTCCAGTTGATTCCACGGCTCCAGAGCCAAAAGTCAACATGTCATGACAACAACAAAGTGAACAAATAGACAAACTCATGAATAAATGCAAACAGGTTTAAATATGCACATAAATCAGTCTGTCCATGGTTTTCTGATGACAACTTGTGCAAAGTTTACAGAGCTGTGCCCCCGTGCAGCCGAAGTGGGGTGGGCAGCCCCCTGCTGGCCCTGGAGAAGACACCACCACCACCACCTCAGACCTCCATTTACAATCAAAATACAGTTTAGCCGCCACAGTTCCACTCCCCTTCCTTTGTGTTTTGCCGCTAAAGGATCTTCTATATTCCGACTGCAGTACACTGCTGTGTCAAAGCGTACAGCGTGTCTGGTAGACTGACAGGCCTGTTTATATTCAGAACTCTACATAACCATCCGTCACCTGGGGAGCAGCAGGGCCTCCCAGCCTGAATGATAAAGTTCACATTGGCTAAAGTAGACTGAGATGAACAAACGGGTCTATATCAAAATGAGTCTCAACATGCCATGATTTGTTACACAAACATTACAGTTCTGGTCACTTAGGGTGATCAGTGGTATTTCCTGCCAGCCAGTCATAGGCCTACACCTACCCACCATACATACAGTTAAAGTCGGAAGTTTACATGCACTTAGGTTGGAGTCATTAAAACTAGTTTTTCAACCACTCCACACATTTCTTGTTAACAAACTATAGTTTTGTTGCAAGTAGGTTAGGACATCTACTTTGTGCATGACACAAGTCATTTTTCAAACAATTGTCTACAGACATATTATTTCACTTAAAATTCACTGTATCACAATTACAGTGGGTCACATGCACTAAGTTGACTGTGCCTTTAAACAGCTTGGACATTTCCAGAAAATTATGTCATGGCTTCAGAATCTTCTGATAGGCTAATTGACATAATTTGAGTCAATTGGAGGTGTACCTGTGGATGTATTTCAAGGCCTACCTTCAAACTCAGTGCCTCTTTGCTTGACATAATGAGAAATTCAAAAGAAATCAGCCAAGAGCTCAGAAAAGAAAAGTAGAACTCCACAAGTCTGGTTCATCCTTAGGAGCAATTTCCAAAGGTACCACACTCGTCTGTACAAACAATAGTACGCAAGTATAAACAAACCATGGTTTGGGACCACGCAGCCGTCATACCGCTCAGGAAGGAGACGTGTTCTGTCTCCTAGAGATGAATGTACATTGGTGTGAAAAGTGCAAATCAATCAATCAAATGCTGAAGGAAACAGGTACAAAAGTATCTATATCCACAAGCCACTGCTCCAAATTCGCCATAAAAAAGCCAGACTATGGTTTGCAACTGCACATGGGGGCAGAGATGGTACTTTTTGGTGAAATGTCCTCTGGTCTGCTGAAGCAAAAAATAGAACTGTTTGGCCATAATGACCATCGATATGTTTGGAGGAGAAAAGGGGAGGCTTGCAAGCCAAAGATCACCATCCCAACCGTTAAGCATGGGGGTGACAGCATCATGTTGTGGGGGTGGTTTGCTGCAGGAGGGACTGGTGCACATTACAAAACAGATGGCATCATGAGGCAGGAAAATGATGTGGATATATTGAAGCAACATCTCAATGCATCAGTCAGGAAGTTAAAGATTGGTCGCAAATGGGTCTTCCAAATGGACAATGACCCCAAGCATACTTCCAAAGTTGTGGCAAAATGGCTTAAGGACAACAAAGTCAAGGTATTGGAGTGGCCATCACAAAGCCCTGACCTCAATCCTATGGAACATTTGTGGGCAGAACTGAAAAAGTGTGTGCGAGCAAGGAGGCCTATAAACCTGACTCAGTTACACCAGCTCTGTCAGGAGGAATGGGCAAAAATTCACTCAACTTATTGTGGGAAGCTTGTGGACAGCTACCTGAAATGTTTGACCCAAGTTAAACAATTTAAAGGCAATACTACAAAATACTAATTGAGTGTATGTAAACTTCTGACCCACTGGGAATGTGATGAAAACAATGAAAGCTGAAATAAATCATTCTCTCTACTATTATTCTGACATTACTGGCCCAACACTCTCAAACAACATTTACATTACTCTTAGATTATCCTTAGAATAAATTGAATTCATAGAATACAAATCATTTTCTCTACTATTATTCTGACATTTCCCATTCTTAAAATAAAGTGGTGATCCTAACTGACCTAAGACAGGGAATTTGTACTAGGATTAAATGTCAGGAAATGTGAAAAACTGAGTTTAAATGTATTTGGCCAAGGTGTATGTAAACTTCCGACTGTACGTATTAGGCAACAAACAAGTCTTCAACAAGGCATGATTATTTACACATGCTCATTAGTAGTTGTTGAATTGTAAACAATATGTAATTGCTTTGATCCTACTGTTATAGTTGAGCCTATAATTGTTTGCAATGATACTTCCATTTCAAGTGCTTTTTGATGATCTCATCAGCAATGCAGAATTAATATTATCTTGAGTGTTCTCCTCATTCTAAGTAGATGTATGATAGTGGATAACTGACCGGTTGTACCTTCATCTCAGGTAATGTAATGCAACATGTGTGAACAGGAGAGGCAGGTAATGACTAACACAATGTAAAGTGCCCCCTGTTTGAAATACATCATTCTCCAAGTGCATAAGAAAAATATTGCCTGGTCGCTCTCCCTCCTGCTGGCAGGGAGCCTAGTTACCACTTTCTCAAATAATTCTGTTAGTTACCATTTTCACTGGCATGACAGTCCTTATGTTCTCCAGCACTGGATACAGAGACCCGTGTCCTTCATGGTTGTCAGCCCTCCCTCACACATCGATCTGGCCTGCTTTAAGTGCATTAGACCTCCGTGTTTCAAAGACACCATCCTTAGGTCTGATCCCCTTAGTGCTGCTTTGACTGTCTAATGTGTGTGTTGTACTGCAATTTGGATGTACTCTACTGTAGCTAGGCCTGGATACCAGAGATCACCTCCCTTGTCTGAAACTGTAATGCTTACGTTACATTTTCATTCTAGTCATTTAGCAGACACTCTTATCCAGAGTGACTTACAGGAGCAATTAAGGTTAAGTGCATTGCTCAAGGGCACATCAACATATATTTCACGTGCCAGGCTCTGGGATTCGAACCAGCAACCTTTCGATTACTGGCCCATCACTCTCAACCGACATTTACATTACTCTTAGATTATCCTTAGAATAAATTGAATTCATAGAATACAGTAGTTACTGTCATAATAGTTTATTTCCTTTTCTTAAAGATGACTGAACTAATGAGATCATTTAGGTTGTTTGCCCTCTGAGCAGGCTTTAATACAGTGCAAATTATTTTAATTATTGCCTGGCTGATCGGTGAAGTGCTCTTTAATTGGTTTAAACTTTGCTCTGGCTACCTTGGGATCCACACACTTAATTTCAGCAAAAGGTCAATATCAATAAATCCAATGCTGAGAGAGGGAGAGATGGAGAGAGGAGAGAGGCAGTCTCTGCAGTCTCTTCCCTTTACCTGACCACCACGAGGGTAGAGAGCTACAGAGCTGACCCTGGCCACCACCACACACCAACAGGGGTCTGGGAAGAAGATTAGAATTTCAAGCTCTGTCGGTCCACCCTCTTGTCAGCTGTTTATTGCCTATGACCTCGGCAAGATGAGGTCAGATTTTCATATTATAGGAAACCAACTCCTTTGGCACAATTGGTAGCAATATATTCAACAGGGCACAATAAAATGGACAGAAAGGCAATGGGAGAGAGGAGAACAGGATGTGGACAGGGGGAGGTAAAGATATGGGACAGGTGGTCAGTTTAAAGGTGCAAAGCAAAAGAGACTATACAAAAGATTGTTTGCACTATGGAATAGATGAGGATGAACAGAGAGTGATATGAAATGTAATCTACTTTGGAAGGCCTTTCTCATTGTATCAGACCCCCTTTCATGTTTGGGCACTAGGCTATCCCAGCTCTAGAGGAAGCTAGCAGCGGGGATCCAAGGCCAGAGGAGGGGTGAGGGAGGAGAGAGCCTGCAGCAATCCAGGCCCCCAGGGAAAGTTCCATGGCTCCTTGCTCCCCCCTCAGGATTTAATTCACCCAAATAGAGAGATGAACAGCCTCGCTGATTACGTGTCTAATGCTTTCTGCACCTCATCGCTCTCTAAAACCCAAGAGGGTGTCAAGTGTCAGTTTTCAGCGGGTTGGACAGAGTCAGGCGCAGGACACATAACTTGAGTAAAAACGTAATTTACCTGAATAAATCACAAACTAATTCCATACAGTGAAAAATATTCCAGCTCGACACAAAAGAGTGACCACTTAACAAAGAATAAACACACACAAAACCATGTGGGAATCAGAGGGTTAAATAGGGAATAAATTATAAGGTAATGGAAACCAGGTGTGTACAATAAAGACAAAACAAATGGAAAAAGAAAAGTAGATCGGTGGCGGCTAGAAAGCCGTTGACGTCAACGCCGCCCAAACAAGGAGAGGCACCAACTTCGGAGGAAGTCGTGACAGAGGGACACACACAAACACACAAACACACAAACACACACACACACACACACACTACTCATATAGCCAACAAACCCCCCTTCCAAAAAACATGTGAAAAAACATGTGAAAAGAACAAGTGAAAAATCACATTTATAAAAATTCACAAGTCAAATACGTGTGACACACACTACCATTCAAAAGTTTGGGGTCACTTAGAAATGTCCTTGTTTTTGAAAGAAAAACACATTTATTTGTCCATTAAAATAACGTCAAATTGATCAGAAAGTGTAGACAGTGTAGACATTATTAATGTTGTAAAATACTTTTGTAGCTGGAAACAGACGATTTTAAATGGAATATCTACATAGGCATACAGAGGCCCATTTTCAGAAACCATCACTCCTGTGTTCCAATGTTGTTCAACGTTTTGTTAGCTAATCCAAGTTCATCATTTTAAAAGGCTTATTGATCACTAGAAAACCCTTTTGCAATTATGTTAGCACAGCTGAAAACGGTTGTCCTGATTAAAGAACCAATAAAACTGGCCTTCTTTAGACTAGTTGAGTATCTGGAGCATCAGCGTTTGTGGGTTCGATTACAGGCTCAAAATGGCCAGAAACAAAGACCTTTCTTCTGAAACTCGTCAGTCTATTCTTGTTCTGAGAAATGAAGGCTATTCCATGTGAGAAACTGTCAAGAAACTGAAGATATCGTACAACGCTGTGCACTACTCCCATCACAGAACAGCGCAAACTGTCTCTAACCAGAATAGAAAGAGGTGTAGTGGCTTCCTTTCGTCTCTCCCATAGCCACTGCCCAAGCCTGAAGCGGGGTTGTTTGGTATGCATACAGTCCACACTCAAGGTTTCCAAACGGCCAAAATTTCAATGACATCCAGGGATATGGTGCAACAAAAATGTTTATTCTTCTTATATCTAACAACAAATAACAAATAAATGATTCTCCAATCAACTTAAAGCATAGAATACTTGATATGGAAAATACATATTATGACCTGTCTGTATGTCTGTATGTCTGTATGTCTGCATGGTCAAAAAACTATACCGCTCCCGCATCTAGCAAGGACTCTCCCTCTCCCGAAGGCCCAACTTCCTGCATTTATCCTAACACACTTACCACAATACAATGAATAGGCAAGTTACACTAACAACAAATGAATACATCTCAATCAGGTAAATATAAATCATAAAGGTACGTACCTAATATTTCATAATTTACATTAATATTTAATATATTTACACAAATATACATGGAGCTCCATATGTTCGGTCTTTTATACAGATATGTCCAAATCGGCTCTAACAAGAGGAGTGGGAGGCCCCGGTGCACAACTGAGCAAGACCACAAGTACTTTAGAGTGTCTAGTTTGAGAAACAGACGCCTCACAAGTCCTCAACTGGCAGCTTCATTAAATAGTACCAGCAAAACACCAGTCTCAACATCAACAGTGAAGAGGCGACTCCGGGATGCTGGCCTTCTAGGCAGAGTTCCTCTATCCAGTATCTGTGTTCTTTTGCAGCATCTTCATCTTTTCTTTTTATTGACCAGTCTGAGATGTGGCTTTTTCTTTGCAACTCTGCCTAGAAGGCAGACTGGTGTTTTGCGAGTACTATTTAATGAACCATCTGCCTCCTGTGTCTGCATCTTGGTCTTGCCCTGTGTCGTTATAGTATGAACTGGCCATGACTGACCCAGCAGACTGTCTCCCCGCAACGCTGTGTCCCTGCAGAGAGCCACCATTGTAAAACATGAGGAGCTACGTCAGAGCCTTATGGAAGGTCTCCATACGCTGTCGGGACCATGACCATAACCAGATCTTCTAGACGTACTAGAGCAATTCCATGGACTATCTATCAGGCAGCATGCCAACGGAGACCTCCTGGATGCTCAGTAATTCCCCTGCCAGTGAAGATTTTGTACAGCCTACCCTGGCTTCCCGAGAACCCCGCCTACCTCCTCCTGAGCACTATGTTGGGGACCCTGGAACCTACCAGGCGTTTCTTTCCCAGTGCTCCCTCATCTTTGAGCTGCAGCCCTCTTCGTTCCCTTCGGACCGTTCAAGAATATCTTATAACGCTAATGTCTGGTAAAGTGCTCTCCTGGGCTATGGCGGTTTGGGAGCAACAATCTACCATTTTCCTTCGTTTGGAGGATTTCATGACGGAGGTGAGGAAGGTATTCAATTCTCCGGTGTCCGTGAGAGTGAAAGCAACTTCAATTATGTTAAAAACCCCATAGTGTGGCAGACTACGCAGTAGACTTTTGCACGTTGGCCGCCGAGAGTGCCTGGAACCCGGAGTCTCTGTTCGATACCTTTCTTCATGGACTATCCGAGGAGATTAAAGACGAGCTCGCAGCTTGGGAGTTACCCCTGGACCTCGACTCTCTCATAGCCTTAACAATAAGGATCGATGGACGTCTACGGGAGCCCAGGAGGGAGATGAGGTCTGATTTTGGCCCCACTCATTCATCCACGGCTGCGTGCTTGCCCCGAAGAACTCCGGAAGACCCCGACATCTGCATTTCCGAGAGGATCGAAGGCAACTAATTCTCTACAGTGCCTATGCAATGGGGCAGAGCTAGGCTGTCGCCTCAGGAACGAATACAGAGGCTTAACTCCAACAGTTGCATGTATTGTGGTGCTAAGGACATTACAAATCCGCCTTTCCATTAAAAGACCAGACTCATCAACTAGGTAAGAGTACTATGGTGGGTCATACTGGGAGTTTTCTAACTCCATTTACTCATACTCTCTTCCATGTCATTCTGCTGTGGGGTGACAGGTCTAAATCCCTCCGAGTGCTCATTGACTCTGGAGCTGATGAGAGTTTTATGGACGCTACTCTAGTATTGGAGCTTGATATCTCCATATCTCTAACTCCTCTCCATTCCTATGGATGCCAGAGCACTGGATGGACTCACCATAGGCACAGTATGGTGCCCATTAACCTTTTATAACTAGGGAGCAGTATTTTCATTTTTGGATAAAAAACATTCCCGTTTTAAACTGAATATTTAGTCACAACAAGATGCTCGACTATGCATATAATTGACAGCTTTGGATAGAAAACACTCCGACGTTTCCAAAACTGCAACGATATTGTCTGTGAGTGCAACAGAACTGATGCTACAGGCGAAACCCAGATAAAAATCGAATCAGGAAGTGCCACATTTTTTAAAACCGCCTCATGCCAATGACTCCTTATATGGCTGTGAATGAGCTACGAATGAGCTTACGTTTTCTTCGTAATCCCCAAGGTGTCTACAGCATTGTGACATCTTTTTACGCATTTATGTTGAAGAATAGCCGTAAGGGACCACATTCAGCAAGTGGTCACATGATGGCTCCGGCAGAAAATCTTGCATAAAGTACACAAGTAGCCATTTTTCCAATCGCTTCTTATGAGAAACCAATTGTCCCGACGGATATATTATCAAATATATATGTGAAAAACACCTTGAGGATTGATTCTAATCAACATTCGCCATGTTTCTGTCGATATTATGGAGCTAATTTGGAAAAAAGTTTGGCATTGTAGTGACTGCATTTTCCGGTCGATTTCTCAGCCAAACGTGAAGAACAAATTATATTTCACCTACAAAAATAATATTTTTGGAAAAAAGGAACATTTGATATCTAACTGGGAGTGAAAACATCCGAAGTTCTTCAAAGGTAAATTATTTAATTTGATTGCTTTTCTTATTTTCGTGAAAATGTTGCCTGATGCTAGCAGAGCCTAGCCATAGCATTATGCCAGGATAAACTTACACAAATGCTTGTCTAGCGTTGGCTGTAAAGCATATTTTAAACATCTGAGATGACAGTGTGATTAACAAAAGGCTAAGCTGTGTCTCAATATATTTCATTTGTGATATTCATGAACAGGAACATTTTCTAGGAAGATTCATGTCCGCTGCGTTATGCTAATTAGTTTGAGGCTATGATTACGCTCCCGCATGCGGCATGGGTAGTATCAAGAAGTTTTAACCTGCGTGTGTCAGGCAATCGCAATGTCCATACAGCTTCATCTCATTGAATCTCCCCATGTTCCTGTTGTTTTGGGATTCTCATGGCTCCAGAGGCACAACCCCGTTATTGTCTGGACCACTGGTTCTATCCTGGGTTGGAGCCCATTCTGCCTTTCACATTGCCTTAAAGTGGCACAGCCTGCCCCGGGACGTCCTCCAGCGGGCTCTGGAAAGCCTTGGATTTCTCTGCTGTTTCAGCGAAAAACCAGGACGTCCTGGAGGTGTTCAGCAAGGCTCGCGCCGCTATTGATCTCCTCCCGGGCAGAACACCGCCTCGTGGGCGGCTATGTTCCCTGTCTGGCTCTGAGACCAAGGCTATGGAGGAGTACATTGAGGACTCTCTGGCTGCTGGGAGCATTTGTCCTTCTGATTCCCCTGCCATCACAGGGTTCTTCTTTGTGGTAAAAAAGGACAAGACCCTGCGTCCATGTATTGACTTTCGGGGCCTCAATGTCATCACAGTGAAGAATCGCTACCCTCTACTACTCCTCTCCTCAGCTTTCGAACCTCTACAGGAAGCAACCATCTTTTCCAAGTTGGACTCACCATTGCTTCCGCAGTGTTCCAGGCCCTGGTCAACGATGTGCTCCGTGACATGTTGAATAGATTTGTGTTTGTCTACCTCGATGACATCCTTGTTTTCTCCCGTTTTGCTCAAGAACACGTCCTCCATGTCCGACAAGTCCTTCAGTACCTCCTAGAAAACCAGTTGTTCGTGAAAGCTGATAAGGGCAAATTCCACCGCTCCACTATCTCCTTTCTGGGATACATCATCGCTGAAGGGAGTGTTCAGATGGATCCTGAAAAGGTGAGAGCGAAGGTGGATTGGCCCCAACCTACATCCAGAATGCAGCTAAAATGTTTCATGGGATTTGCTCATTTCGACCATGGCTTCATTCGGGGCTACAGCACCCTGGCGGCTCCCCTCTCTGCACTCACTTCTCCCAAGGTGTTTTTGGACCTCAAGCGTCGGTTTACTACAAACCTCATCCTCATCATCAGGATACGTCCCGTCAGTTCTTGGTTGAGGTTCTGACTTTGGAGTGGGGGATTTTCATTTGTGTTTTTCATAGCTGTCTATTTACCACCACAAACCGATGCTGGTACTACGACCGCACTCAACGAGCTGTATAGGGCCATAAGCAAAGAAGAAAATGCTCATCCAGAGTCAGAGCTCTTGCTGGCCGTGGATTTGAGTGTAGGAAAATTGCAATCCGTTTTCTTGTTGTTTTTTTTTTACCAGCATGTCACCTATTCAACTAGAGAAATAAATATTCTAGAGCACCTTTACTCCACACACCGAGATGCATACAAAGCTCCATTTGGCAAATATGACCATAACTCTATTCTCCTGATTCTTGCATACAAGAAAAAACTCAAACAGGAAGTACCAGTGACACACTCAGTATGGAAGTGGTCCGATGAAGCAGATGCTAAGCTACAGGACTGTTTTTCTAGCATAGACTGGAATATGTTTCAGGATTCATCTGATGGTATTGATACGTTTACGTTATCAGTGCATCGACAAAGTTGTCTCCGTAGTGACCGTATGTACATATCTCGAACAGAAGCCATGGATTACCGGCAACATCCACACTGAGCTAAAGGCTAGAGCTCCCGCTTTCAAGGAGCGGGACACTAATCCGGACGCTTATTAGAAATCCCGCTAAGCCCTCCAACGATCCATCAAACACGCAAAGCGTCAATACAGGACTAAGATGAAATCTTACTACACTGGCTCTGACGCTCGTCGGATGTGGCAGGGCTTGCGAACTATCACGGATTACAAAGGGACGACGAGAGCTGCCCAGTGAGGCCAGCCTACTAGACGAGCTAAATGCCTTGTAAGATGGCTTTGAGGCAAGCAACACTGAACCATGAGTGAGAGCACCAACTGTTCCGGACAACTGTACGATCACGCTCTCCATAGCCGATGTGAGTAAGACCGTTAAACAGGTTAACATTCACAAGGTCGCAGGGTCAGATGGATTACCAGGATGCGTACTCAAAGCAGGGTCAGACGGATTACCAGGAAGCGTCCTCAGAACACAAGCTGGCAAGTGTCTTCATTGACATTTTCAACCTCTCCCTGAAGCATGTTGCAAGCAAACCACCATAGTCCCTGTGCCCAAGGACTCCAAGGTAAAGTGTCTAAATGACTACCGAACCATAGCACTCACATCTGTAGCCATGAACTGCTTTGAAAAACTGGTCACGGATCACATCAACACCGTTATTCCAGAAACCATGGTCCCAATCTAATTTGCAAAACGCTACAACAGATCCACAGATGACTCAATCTCTACTGCACTCCACGCTGCCCTTTTTCACCAGGATAATTGACTACAACTCAGTGTTCAACACCATAGCGCCCTCCAAGCTCATCACTAAGCTAAGGAGCCTGGGATGGAACACCTCCCTCTGCAACTGAATCCTAGACTTCCTGATGGGCTGCCCCCATCATAACATTTAAGGTCAGGGTGAGAACACATGGTTTTCTTCTCACATGTGAAAGGTGGCTTTATCATGTGAACTCAAATTTTAATATAGGTGAAAATATGGTTTCACATGTGAAATTTGAGCTCAACATGTGAAAACAACTATTTCACAAGTTAAAAAAGTGATTTCTCATTTGAAAATGTAACCTGTTTTTTTTGCAAGGTCCTTTTCCCCAGCCACTACTATCATCAATCATGATATTGTGTCAACTGTCAATCAACTCTCAACATTTAAAGCCTCTCATTTGTCATGTGTAACATTGATTGTCCAGCTACGACTATTCGCAATTAGCCAAGCTTATTCACTGGGGTCTTTTCTCTCTCTCTCTCTCTATCAGCTGAATGGGGAACACAGTGGTGGACATGGCTTCTGTAGAGCAGTGTCTACCGCTGCACAATGGAGCAGTAATTGGGTGATTATTCTGTCTGGTCACCATGCATCACTGCCCATATGACCTCACAGAAAACCACCATCAGCCAAGGGAAATGGGCTTCTCCTGCAATCAGCCAGGGCTGAAAACTGACTTCCCCAGCAACTCGCTAACATCAGTATTAACTCATGACATGGTTTGCCGAGGAGGGAAGCTGACATTAGCGATAGAGGATAGTTGTGGATACTAGACTGCATTCCTGCTACACACAGACACGTGCGCATACAGAGGCCCACCGTAAATACATCTCTTCCTCTTTATCCTATTCTATTTGTCCATCGCCATTCCACTTCGCTATGCCTGCCCACACACAACATTCAATGGGGCATCATTTACCATTACGGCTTATAATCAATCAAGCATGTTTACCAGGTTGCCTAGAGGGTATACGTGGATGGAGAAATAAGAAAGAGTGAACAACAATATGACCAGGGAACAAATTGAAAAGGGTTTGTGTTCCATCAAGTGAAACCATCACAGCGTCACTAATTCCCTTATTGAGGGGAGAGCCAATAAGCACGATTAACAGACCACCTGCAGAGGCAGAACACAACTCGGCGTATCGTTTCCAACCCTCCTGTATACTGGAGCCAATCTACATCAGTTGCCTTCACATTACTGAGACACACAGCACTATAACCACTCATAGCAGCTCGAGCTCTTTGACTAGAGCACAGCTCAATGTGCGCTGAGACAAGTACAGTAAATGCACATACAGTATCATGAATCAATGCCTCACGGTCGATTCC
Source organism: Oncorhynchus keta (assembly GCF_023373465.1). Taxonomy (NCBI): domain Eukaryota; kingdom Metazoa; phylum Chordata; class Actinopteri; order Salmoniformes; family Salmonidae; genus Oncorhynchus; species Oncorhynchus keta. The sequence goes on from NC_068422.1 coordinate 66,502,123, forward strand.
AGAGACAGGTACGTATGCTGTATGTTCTGAGTGCTTTCAGACCTAAAATCCATCTCTCTACCTGTTCATCCATGTTGATGACCTGAGGAGTTATGACCTCATCACCACATACTGTATGATTTCACACGTCTCAAGGAACCCTGCTTGATCGGCTCTCCATGAAGGCATGAAGGACACTAAAGGAGGGTGACTGTATTGTTGTAATGGGTCTGGTAAAACAGCCATCCCTGTTCCTCCTATCCCATCGAGGTTAGAGGAACACTGCCGCTACTTCAGGCAATCTCAAACCTACTTCAAAATTGTACCTCCCTCACTCCCATCATTGTCTTTGGGGGACATTGGCAGAAGGTGAAGCGACACATGTTCCCCTCGTCAAGGACGAAGGGTCATCTGTGCTGGTCAGCACCAGTGGGATGGTGCCAGGGATGACAGCTCGTCGTCACATGTCCCGCATCACGCCGTGACAGTCTGAGACGATTATCCCAATCAACTCAGGCCTGGGCGGCTAGCCGCCTAACAGGATTTCATGTCCGATTAGGTTAGGAGGTGCTGGCACTCATCCCCAGGGACAGCTCTCTCATATGCAGCTCTGCCAGAGGAGAAGAAGGTTACCTGGGATGGAACTCCTATGGAGTGGGTGTTGGGGGGAAGTGGAGTGGGTCTCCAAAAAGGTTAAGTCAATCTGGCTATTCTAGTCTGCCACTTTTCAAAAAACCCCACTTGGCCCAAAATACAGCCATGTGTGGAATAGTGAAATTGAAAAATATTTTTTGCTGATGAAAAACAAAATAGCTGAGACAATCGGGTGGGTTCACCATTCTCTCACCTCTAAATACAGAACTGCATTTCAAATCTGCCTGGGAGTAGTCTAGTCAGTAGGGGTGATGGCTCTGAAAATGCTTTGATAAAAACGGAGAGAGTTGACCAGTGAGGCGTGTGATGCAAATTAAATTCCTCTAACAGAGAATCTGATTGAAGTCAGAGAGGAACTGACCAACCTGAACACAGTCAGATCCCACAAGCTCATCATCTCTGCCTCGGGCTCCTTGGCTTGCAACAAGATCCCCCCCCCAAGACCCACAGATGTGGCGGCAGCCTCATTTAAATACCTCGCTCAAACGTGGCCCGTGTCTCTCCAGCCACCAACTGTAATGGCGCGTGGCAGGCAACTTTCAGTCCTCCGAGACTATTGTCTCCTGTCCCTGTTTCACTTGGGCTTCAGAGTGATCCACAAACATGTCTGAACCTCCATATAGTCGGTTTGGCCTTTCTCATTAGAGACATGCTGAGGGAGGGGAGCGCCTCTCTCTCTCTCTCTGTGACAGGGGAGTCTGGGGCGTTTTTAGAAGCAGATGAGGCCCACAGAGTAGTGTCATGGCTGCCATGTCTGTCCATCCATGGCTCTGCTAAATCACAGTAGTCATAGGCTCAGGATCAGCATTGCTAATATTAGATCCTGCTGCCAGACAGATGGAGGAAGGGAGGGAGGGTCGGTGAGGGAGGCCCTGCGCCCAATGTGACAGATAATGCCCGTCTGCAGCCCCTGAGGTACGTTAGCGATGCTTATTTAAACAGCCTGGCTGAATGTTGCTCTTTAAATGGAATGAAATAGTCCCATCAAGGAGCCCCACACTCCACTCCCCCCAGTTATGGCTTTCCCACTGCTCAAAAGGCCTCCCGTTGCCGTGTTAGCAGAGTTGATTAACTGTAAGTGGAGCTGACTTGGAGGAGAAGACAGCGGAGGATAATATGATAGTGTTGGAGGTTGGGTGGAAGGATTGTGGGAGAAAACAAAATATGGGGGATCTACAGAACCTTTCATTTCAACTCTTTTAACCTAAATTTGCCATTGGAAAGGCAATACTCCGTCTAGCCTGCTTAATATTCCCCTCACACCTTGATCCACATTGAACTGTATATACTTCCTTGGAGAGGAACAGGTTATAACATCCCTGCAGTAAGGAACAGGTTATAATATCCCTGCAGTAAGGAACAGGTTATAATATCCCTGCAGTAAGGAACAGGTTATAATATCCCTGCAGTAAGGAACAGGTTGTAATATCCCTGCAGTAAGGAACAGGTTATAACATCCCTGCAGTAAGGAACAGGTTATAACATCCCTGCAGTAAGGAACAGGTTATAATATCCCTGCAGTAAGGAACAGGTTATAACATCCCTGCAGTAAGGAACAGGTTATAATATCCCTGCAGTAAGGAACAGGTTATAATATCCCTGCAGTAAGGAACAGGTTATAACATCCCTGCAGTAAGGAACAGGTTATAACATCCCTGCAGTAAGGAACAGGTTATAACATCCCTGCAGTAAGGAACAGGTTATAATATCCCTGCAGTAAGGAACAGGTTATAATATCCCTGCAGTAAGGAACAGGTTATAACATCCCTGCAGTAAGGAACAGGTTATAATATCCCTGCAGTAAGGTACAGGTTATAACATCCCTGCAGTAAGGAACAGGTTATAATATCCCTGCAGTAAGGAACAGGTTATAATATCCCTGCAGTAAGGAACAGGTTATAACATCCCTGCAGTAAGGAACAGGTTATAATATCCCTGCAGTAAGGAACAGGTTATAATATCCCTGCAGTAAGGAACAGGTTATAATATCCCTGCAGTAAGGAACAGGTTATAATATCCCTGCAGTAAGGAACAGGTTATAATATCCCTGCAGTAAGGAACAGGTTATAACATCCCTGCAGTAAGGAACAGGTTATAACATCCCTGCAGTAAGGAACAGGTTATAACATCCCTGCAGTAAGGAACATGTTATAATATCCCTGCAGTAAGGAACAGGTTATAACATCCCTGCAGTAAGGAACATGTTATAATATCCCTGCAGCAAGGAACAGGTTATAATATCCCTGCAGTAAGGAACAGGTTATAACATCCCTGCAGTAAGGAACAGGTTATAATATCCCTGCAGTAAGGAACTGGTTATAATATCCCTGCAGTAAGGAACAGGTTATAACATCCCTGCAGTAAGGAACAGGTTATAACATCCCTGCAGTAAGGAACAGGTTATAATATCCCTGCAGTAAGGAACAGGTTATAATATCCCCAGTAAGGAACAGGTTATAATATCCCTGCAGTAAGGAACAGGTTATAATATCCCTGCAGTAAGGAACAGGTTATAATATCCCTGCAGTAAGGAACAGGCAGTAAGGAACATGTTATAATATCCCTGCAGTAAGGAACAGGTTATAATATCCCTGCAGTAAGGAACAGGTTATAATATCCCTGCAGTAAGGAACAGGTTATAATATCCCTGCAGTAAGGAACAGGTTATAATATCCCTGCAGTAAGGAACAGGTTATAATATCCCTGCAGGTTATAATATCCCTGCAGTAAGGAACAGGTTATAATATCCCTGCAGTAAGGAACATGTTATAACATCCCTGCAGTAAGGAACAGGTTATAATATCCCTGCAGTAAGGAACAGGTTATAATATCCCTGCAGTAAGGAACAGGTTATAATATCCCTGCAGTAAGGAACAGGTTATAATATCCCTGCAGTAAGGAACAGGTTATAATATCCCTGCAGTAAGGAACATGTTATAATATCCCTGCAGTAAGGAACATGTTATAATATCCCTGCAGTAAGGAACAGTTATAACATCCCTGCAGTAAGGAACATGTTATAATATCCTGCAGTAAGGAACAGTTATAATATCCCTGCAGTAAGGAACAGGTTATAATATCCCTGCAGTAAGGAACAGGTTATAATATCCCTGCAGTAAGGACCAGGTTATAATATCCCTGCAAGGAACAGGTTATAATATCCCTGCAGTAAGGAACAGGTTATAATATCCCTGCAGTAAGGAACAGGTTATAATATCCCTGCAGTAAGGAACAGGTTATAATATCCCTGCAGTAAGGAACAGGTTATAATATCCCTGCAGTAAGGAACAGGTTATAATATCCCTGCAGTAAGGAACAGGTTATAATATCCCTGCAGTAAGGAACAGGTTATAACATCCCTGCAGTAAGGAACAGGTTATAACATCCCTGCAGTAAGGAACATGTTATAATATCCCTGCAGTAAGGAACAGGTTATAATATCCCTGCAGTAAGGAACAGGTTATAACATCCCTGCAGTAAGGAACAGGTTATAACATCCCTGCAGTAAGGAACATGTTATAATATCCCTGCAGTAAGGAACAGGTTATAATATCCCTGCAGTAAGGAACAGGTTATAATATCCCTGCAGTAAGGAACAGGTTATAACATCCCTGCAGTAAGGAACAGGTTATAATATCCCTGCAGTAAGGAACAGGTTATAATATCCCTGCAGTAAGGAACAGGTTATAATATCCCTGCAGTAAGGAACAGGTTATAATATCCCTGCAGTAAGGAACAGGTTATAATATCCCTGCAGTAAGGAACAGGTTATAATATCCCTGCAGTAAGGAACAGGTTATAACATCCCTGCAGTAAGGAACAGGTTATAATATCCCTGCAGTAAGGAACAGGTTATAATATCCCTGCAGTAAGGAACAGGTTATAATATCCCTGCAGTAAGGAACAGGTTATAATATCCCTGCAGTAAGGAACAGGTTATAATATCCCTGCAGTAAGGAACAGGTTATAATATCCCTGCAGTAAGGAACAGGTTATAATATCCCTGCAGTAAGGAACAGGTTATAATATCCCTGCAGTAAGGAACAGGTTATAATATCCCTGCAGTAAGGAACAGGTTATAATATCCCTGCAGTAAGGAACAGGTTATAATATCCCTGCAGTAAGGTTATAAATCCCTGCAGTAAGGAACAGGTTATAATATCCCTGCAGTAAGGAACAGGTTATAATATCCCTGCAGTAAGGAACAGGTTATAATATCCCTGCAGTAAGGAACAGGATCCCTGCAGTAAGGAACAGGTTATAATATCCCTGCAGTAAGGAACATGTTATAACATCCCTGCAGTAAGGAACAGGTTATAATATCCCTGCAGTAAGGAACATGTTATAATATCCCTGCAGTAAGGTTATAATATCCCTGCAGTAAGGAACAGGTTATAATATCCCCAGTAAGGAACAGTTATAAAGCAGTAAGGCACAGGTTATAATATCCCTGCAGTAAGGAACAGGTTATAATATCCCTGCAGTAAGGAACAGGTTATAATATCCCTGCAGTAAGGAACAGGTTATAATATCCCTGCAGTAAGGAACAGGTTATAATATCCCTATAAGGAACAGGTTATATCCCTGCAGTAAGGAACATGTTATAATATCCCTGCAGTAAGGAACAGGTTATAATATCCCCTGCAGTAAGGAACAGGTTATAATATCCCTGCAGTAAGGAACAGGTTATAACATCCCTGCAGTAAGGAACAGGTTATAACATCCCTGCAGTAAGGAACATGTTATAATATCCCTGCAGTAAGGAACAGGTTATAATATCCCTGCAGTAAGGAACAGGTTATAATATCCCTGCAGTAAGGAACAGGTTATAATACAGTAAGGAACAGGTTATAATATCCCTGCAGTAAGGAACAGGTTATAATATAACATCCCTGCAGTAAGGAACATGTTATAATATCCCTGCAGTAAGGAACAGGTTATAATATCCCTGCAGTAAGGAACAGGTTATAATATCCCTGCAGGTAAGGAACATGTTATAATATCCCTGCAGTAAGGAACATGTTATAATATCCCTGCAGTAAGGAACAGGTTATAATATCCCTGCAGTAAGGAACATGTTATAATATCCCTGCAGTAAGGAACAGGTTATAATATCCCTGCAGTAAGGAACAGGTTATAATATCCCTGCAGTAAGGAACAGGTTATAATATCCCTGCAGTAAGGAACAGGTTATAATATCCCGCAGTAAGGAACAGGTTATAATATCCCTGCAGTAAGGAACAGGTTATAATATCCCTGCAGTAAGGAACAGGTTATAATATCCCTGCAGTAAGGAACAGGTTATAATATCCCTGCAGTAAGGAACAGGTTATAATATCCCTGCAGTAAGGAACATGTTATAACATCCCTGCAGTAAGGAACAGGTTATAATATCCCTGCAGTAAGGAACAGGTTATAATATCCCTGCAGTAAGGTACAGGTTATAATATCCCTGCAGTAAGGAACAGGTTATAATATCCCTGCAGTAAGGAACATGTTATAACATCCCTGCAGTAAGGAACAGGTTATAATATCCCTGCAGTAAGGAACATGTTATAACATCCCTGCAGTAAGGAACAGGTTATAATATCCCTGCAGTAAGGAACAGGTTATAATATCCCTGCAGTAAGGAACAGGTTATAATATCCCTGCAGTAAGGAACAGGTTATAACATCCCTGCAGTAAGGAACAGGTTATAATATCCCTGCAGTAAGGAACATAGGAACATGTTATAACATCCCTGCAGACATGTTATAACATCCCTGCAGTAAGGAACAGGTTATAATATCCCTGCAGTAAGGAACAGGTTATAATATCCCCAGTAAGGAACAGGTTATAATATCCCTGCAGTAAGGAACAGGTTATAATATCCCTGCAGTAAGGAACAGGTTATAATATCCCTGCAGTAAGGAACAGGTTATAATATCCCTGCAGTAAGGAACAGGTTATAATATCCCTGCAGTAAGGAACAGGTTATAATATCCCTGCAGTAAGGAACAGGTTATAATATCCCTGCAGTAAGGAACAGGTTATAATATCCCTGCAGTAAGGAACAGGTTATAATATCCCTGCAGTAAGGAACAGGTTATAACATCCCTGCAGTAAGGAACAGTTTATAACATCCCTGCAGTAAGGAACAGGTTATAATATCCCTGCAGTAAGGAACAGGTTATAATATCCCCTGAACAGGTTATAATATCCCTGCAGTAAGGAACAGGTTATAATATCCCTGCAGTAAGGAACAGGTTATAACATCCCTGCAGTAAGGAACAGGTTATAATATCCCTGCAGTAAGGAACAGGTTATAATATCCCTGCAGTAAGGAACAGGTTATAATATCCCTGCAGTAAGGAACAGGTTATAATATCCCTGCAGTAAGGAACAGGTTATAATATCCCTGCAGTAAGGAACAGGTTATAATATCCCTGCAGTAAGGAACAGGTTATAATATCCCCTGCAGTAAGGAACAGGTTATAATATCCCTGCAGTAATGGTTATAATATCCCTGCAGTAAGGAACAGGTTATAATATCCCTGCAGTAAGGAACAGGTTATAATATCCCTGCAGTAAGGAACAGGTTATAATATCCCTGCAGTAAGGAACAGGTTATAATATCCCTGCAGTAAGGCAGTGGTTATAACATCCCTGCAGTAAGGAACAGGTTATAACATCCCTGCAGTAAGGAACAGGTTATAATATCCCTGCAGTAAGGAACAGGTTATAATATCCCTGCAGTAAGGAACAGGTTATAATATCCCTGCAGTAAGGAACAGGTTATAATATCCCTGCAGTAAGGAACATGTTATAATATCCCTGCAGTAAGGAACAGGTTATAATGGTTATAACATCCCTGCAGTAAGGAACAGGTTATAATATCCCTGCAGGTTATAATATCCCTGCAGTAAGGAACAGGTTATAATATCCCTGCAGTAAGGAACAGGTTATAACATCCCTGCAGTAAGGAACAGGTTATAATATCCCTGCAGTAAGGAACAGGTTATAATATCCCTGCAGTAAGGAACAGGTTATAATATCCCTGCAGTAAGGAACATGTTATAACATCCCTGCAGTAAGGAACAGGTTATAACATCCCTGCAGTAAGGAACAGGTTATAATATCCCTGCAGTAAGGAACAGGTTATAATATCCCTGCAGTAAGGAACATGTTATAATATCCCTGCAGTAAGGAACAGGTTATAATATCCCTGCAGTAAGGAACAGGTTATAAGTAAGGAACAGGTTATAATATCCCTGCAGTAAGGAACAGGTTATAATATCCCTGCAGTAAGGAACAGGTTATAATATCCCTGCAGTAAGGAACAGGTTATAACATCCCTGCAGTAAGGAACATGTTATAATATCCCTGCAGTAAGGAACAGGTTATAATATCCCTGCAGTAAGGAACAGGTTATAACATCCCTGCAGTAAGGAACAGGTTATAACATCCCTGCAGTATGGAACATGTTATAATATCCCTGCAGTAAGGAACAGGTTATAATATCCCTGCAGTAAGGAACAGGTTATAACATCCCTGCAGTAAGGAACAGGTTATAACATCCCTGCAGTAAGGAACATGTTATAATATCCCTGCAGTAAGGAACAGGTTATAATATCCCTGCAGTAAGGAACAGGTTATAATATCCCTGCAGTAAGGAACATGTTATAATATCCCTGCAGTAAGGAACAGGTTATAATATCCCTGCAGTAAGGAACAGGTTATTATCCCTGCAGTAAGGAACAGGTTATAATATCCCTGCAGTAAGGAACCTGCAGTAAGGGTTATAATATCCCTGCAGTAAGGAACAGGTTATAACATCCCTGCAGTAAGGAACAGGTTATAATATCCCTGCAGTAAGGAACAGGTTATAATATCCCTGCAGTAAGGAACAGGTTATAACATCCCTGCAGTAAGGAACAGGTTATAACATCCCTGCAGTAAGGAACAGGTTATAATATCCCTGCAGTAAGGAACAGGTTATAATATCCCTGCAGTGGTTATAATATCCCCAGTAAGGAACAGGTTATAATATCCCTGCAGTAAGGAACAGGTTATAATATCCCTGCAGTAATTCCCTGCAGTGGTTAGTAATAATCCTGCAGTAAGGAACAGGTTATAACATCCCTGCAGTAAGGAACAGGCCTGCAGTAAGGAACAGGTTATAATATCCCTGCAGTAAGGAACAGGTTATAATATCCCTGCAGTAAGGAACAGGTTATAACATCCCTGCAGTAAGGAACAGGTTATAATATCCCTGCAGTAAGGAACATGTTATAATATCCCTGCAGTAAGGAACAGGTTATAATATCCCTGCAGTAAGGAACAGGTTATAATATCCCTGCAGTAAGGAACAGGTTATAATATCCCTGCAGTAAGGAACAGGTTATAACATCCCTGCAGTAAGGAACAGGTTATAACATCCCTGCAGTAAGGAACAGGTTATAATATCCCCCAGGTTATAACATCCCTGCAGTAAGGAACAGGTTATAATATCCCTGCAGTAAGGAACAGGTTATAATGGCCTGCAGTAAGGAACAGGTTATAATAATATCCCTGCAGTAAGGAACAGGTTATAATATTATAATGGTTATAATATCCCTGCAGTAAGGAACAGGTTATAACATCCCTGCAGTAAGGAACAGGTTATTATAATGGAACAGGTTATAATATCCCTGCAGTAAGGAACAGGTTATAATATCCCTGCATGGTTATAACATCCCTGCAGTAAGGAACAGGTTATAATATCCCTGCAGTAAGGAACAGGTTATAATATCCCTGCAGTAAGGAACAGGTTATAATATCCCTGCAGTAAGGAACAGGTTATAATATCCCCTGAACAGTTATAATATCCCTGCAGTAAGGAACAGGTTATAATATAAGGAACAGGTTATAACATCCCTGCAGTAAGGAACAGGTTATAATATCCCTGCAGTAAGGAACAGGTTATAATATCCCTGCAGTAAGGAACAGGTTATTATCCCTGCAGTAAGGAACAGGTTATAATATCCCTGCAGTAAGGAACAGGTTATAATATCCCTGCAGTAAGGAACAGGTTATTATCCCTGCAGTAAGGAATGGTTATAATATCCCTGCAGTAAGGAACAGGTTATAATATCCCTGCAGTAAGGAACAGGTTATAACATCCTGCAGTAAGGAACAGGTTATAATATCCCTGCAGTAAGGAACAGGTTATAATATCCCTGCAGTAAGGAACAGGTTATAATATCCCTGCAGTAAGGAACAGGTTATAACATCCCTGCAGTAAGGAACAGGTTATAATATCCCTGCAGTAAGGTGCAGGTTATAACATCCCTGCAGTAAGGAACAGGTTATAATATCCCTGCAGTAAGGAACAGGTTATAATATCCCTGCAGTAAGGAACAGGTTATAATATCCCTGCAGTAAGGAACAGGTTATAACATCCCTGCAGTAAGGAACAGGTTATAATTGTCCTGCAGTAAGGAACAGGTTATAATGGCCTGCAGTAAGGAACAGGTTATAATGGCCTGCAGTGAGGAACAGGTTATAATGTCCCTGCAGTGAGGAACAGGTTATAATGGCCTGCAGTAAGGAACAGGTTATAATGGCCTGCAGTAAGGAACAGGTTATAATGGCCTGCAGTAAGGAACAGATTATAATGGCCTGCAGTAAGGAACAGGTTATAATGGCCCTGCAGTGAGGAACAGGTTATAATATCCCTGCAGTAAGGAACAGGTTATAATATCCCTGCAGTAAGGAACAGGTTATAATGGCCTGCAGTAAGGAACAGTTATTATAATGCCCTGCAGTAAGGAACAGGAACAGGTTATAATGGCCCTGCAGTAAGGAACAGGTTATAATGGCCTGCAGTAAGGAACAGGTTATAATGGCCCTGCAGTAATGGAACAGGTTATAATGGCCTGCAGTAAGGAACAGATTATAATGGCCTGCAGTAAGGAACAGATTATAATGGCCTGCAGTAAGGAACAGGTTATAATCCCTGCAGTAAGGAACAGGTTATAACATCCCTGCAGTAAGGAACAGGTTATATATCCCTGCAGTAAGGAACAGGTTATAATATCCCTGCAGTAAGGAACAGGTTATAATGGCCTGCAGTAAGGAACAGGTTATAATGGCCTGCAGTGAGGAACAGGTTATAATGGCCCTGCAGTAAGGAACAGGTTATAATGTCCCTGCAGTAAGGAACAGGTTATAATGGCCTGCAGTAAGGAACAGGTTATAATGGCCTGCAGTAAGGAACAGGTTATAATGCCCTGCAGTAAGGAACAGGTTATAATGGCCTGCAGTAAGGAACAGGTTATAATGGCCTGCAGTAAGGAACAGGTTATAATGGCCTGCAGTAAGGAACAGGTTATAATGGCCTGCAGTGAGGAACAGGTTATAATGGCCTGCAGTAAGGAACAGGTTATAATGGCCTGCAGTAAGGAACAGGTTATAATGGCCTGCAGTAAGGAACAGGTTATAATGGCCTGCAGTAAGGAACAGATTATAATGGCCTGCAGTAAGGAACAGGTTATAATGGCCTGCAGTGAGGAACAGATTATAATGGCCTGCAGTAAGGAACAGATTATAATGGCCTGCAGTAAGGAACAGATTATAATGGCCTTATAATGGCCTGCAGTGGAACAGGTTATAATGGCCTGCAGTAAGGAACAGATTATAATGGCCTGCAGTAAGGAACAGGTTATAATGGCCTGCAGTAAGGAACAGATTATAATGGCCTGCAGTGAGGAACAGGTTATAATGGCCTGCAGTAAGGAACAGATTATAATGGCCTGCAGTAAGGAACAGATTATAATGGCCTGCAGTAAGGAACAGATTATAATGGCCTGCAGTAAGGAACAGGTTATAATGGCCTGCAGTGAGGAACAGATTATAATGGCCTGCAGTAAGGAACAGATTATAATGGCCTGCAGTAAGGAACAGATTATAATGGCCTGCAGTAAGGAACAGATTATAATGGCCTGCAGTGAGGAACAGATTATAATGGCCTGCAGTAAGGAACAGATTATAATGGCCCTGAACAGTTATAATGGCCTGCAGTAAGGAACAGATTATAATGGCCTGCAGTAAGGAACAGATTATAATGGCCTGCAGTAAGGAACAGATTATAATGGCCTGCAGTAAGGAACAGATTATAATGGCCTGCAGTAAGGAACAGATTATAATGGCCTGCAGTAAGGAACAGATTATAATGGCCTGCAGTAAGGAACAGATTATAATGGCCTGCAGTAAGGAACAGATTATAATAGCCTGCAGTGAGGAACAGGTTATAATGGCCCTGCAGTAAGGAACAGATTATAATGGCCTGCAGTAAGGAACAGATTATAATGGCCTGCAGTAAGGAACAGATTATAATGGCCTGCAGTGAGGAACAGGTTATAATGGCCTGCAGTAAGGAACAGATTATAATGGCCTGCAGTAAGGAACAGATTATAATGGCCTGCAGTAAGGAACAGATTATAATGGCCTGCAGTAAGGAACAGATTATAATGGCCTGCAGTAAGGAACAGGTTATAATGGCAGTGAGGAACAGGTTATAATGGCCTGCAGTAAGGAACAGATTATAATGGCCTGCAGTAAGGAACAGGTTATAATGGCCTGCAGTAAGGAACAGATTATAATGGCCTGCAGTAAGGAACAGATTATAATGGCCTGCAGTAAGGAACAGATTATAATGGCCTGCAGTAAGGAACAGATTATAATGGCCTGCAGTAAGGAACAGATTATAATGGCCTGCAGTAAGGAACAGGTTATAATGGCCCTGCAGTAAGGAACAGATTATAATGGCCTGCAGTAAGGAACAGTTATAATGGCCTGCAGTAAGGAACAGATTATAATGGCCTGCAGTAAGGAACAGATTATAATGGCCTGCAGTAAGGAACAGATTATAATGGCCTGCAGTAAGGAACAGATTATAATGGCCTGCAGTAAGGAACAGATTATAATGGCCTGCAGTAAGGAACAGATTATAATGGCCTGCAGTAAGGAACAGATTATAATGGCCTGCAGTAAGGAACAGGTTATAATGGCCTGCAGTAAGGAACAGGTTATAAATGGAACAGATTATAATGGCCTGCAGTAAGGAACAGGTTATAATGGCCTGCAGTAAGGAACAGATTATAATGGCCCTGCAGTAAGGAACAGATTATAATGGCCTGCAGTAAGGAACAGATTATAATGGCCCTGCAGTAAGGAACAGATTATAATGGCCTGCAGTAAGGAACAGATTATAATGGCCTGCAGTAAGGAACAGATTATAATGGCCTGCAGTAAGGAACAGGTTATAATGGCCTGCAGTAAGGAACAGATTATAATGGCCTGCAGTAAGGAACAGATTATAATGGCCTGCAGTAAGGAACAGATTATAATGGCCTGCAGTAAGGAACAGATTATAATGGCCTGCAGTAAGGAACAGATTATAATGGCCTGCAGTAAGGAACAGATTATAATGGCCTGCAGTAAGGAACAGATTATAATGGCCTGCAGTAAGGAACAGGTTATAATGGCCTGCAGTAAGGAACAGGTTATAATGGCCTGCAGTAAGGAACAGGTTATAATGGCCTGCAGTAAGGAACAGATTATAATGGCCTGCAGTAAGGAACAGATTATAATGGCCTGCAGTAAGGAACAGATTATAATGGCCTGCAGTAAGGAACAGGTTATAATGGCCTGCAGTAAGGAACAGGTTATAATGGCCTGCAGTAAGGAACAGATTATAATGGCCTTATATAATGGCCTGCAGTCAGGAACAGATTATAATAGCCTGCAGTGAGGAACAGGTTATAATGGCCTGCAGTAAGGAACAGGTTATAATGGCCTGCAGGAACAGGTTATAATGGCCTGCAGTAAGGAACAGGTTATAATGGCCTGCAGTAAGGAACAGGTTATAATGGCCCTGCAGGTTATAATGGCCCTGCAGAACAGATTATAATGGCCTGCAGTAAGGAACAGATTATAATGGCCTGCAGTAAGGAACAGATTATAATGGCCTGCAGTAAGGAACAGGTTATAATGGCCCTGCAGTAAGGAACAGATTATAATGGCCTGCAGTAAGGAACAGGTTATAATGGCCCTGCAGTAAGGAACAGATTATAATGGCCTGCAGTAAGGAACAGGTTATAATGGCCTGCAGTAAGGAACAGATTATAATGGCCTGCAGTAAGGAACAGATTATAATGGCCTGCAGTAAGGAACAGATTATAATAGCCTGCAGTGAGGAACAGGTTATAATGGCCTGCAGTAAGGAACAGATTATAATGGCCCTGCAGTAAGGAACAGATTATAATGGCCTGCAGTAAGGAACAGATTATAATAGCCTGCAGTAAGGAACAGGTTATAATGGCCTGCAGTGAGGAACAGATTATAATGGCCTGCAGTAAGGAACAGGTTATAATGGCCTGCAGTAAGGAACAGATTATAATGGCCTGCAGTAAGGAACAGGTTATAATGGCCTGCAGTAAGGAACAGGTTATAATGGCCTGCAGTAAGGAACAGGTTATAATGGCCTGCAGTAAGGAACAGGTTATAATGGCCTGCAGTAAGGAACAGGTTATAATGGCCTGCAGTAAGGAACAGATTATAATGGCCTGCAGTAAGGAACAGGTTATAATAGCCTGCAGTAAGGAACAGATTATAATGGCCTGCAGTAAGGAACAGGTTATAATGGCCTGCAGTAAGGAACAGGTTATAATGGCCTGCAGTAAGGAACAGGTTATAATGGCCTGCAGTAAGGAACAGGTTATAATGGCCTGCAGTAAGGAACAGATTATAATAGCCTGCAGTAAGGAACAGATTATAATGGCCTGCAGTAAGGAACAGGTTTTTATGGCCCTGCAGTATACTGAAGATATCTGGGGCTCTCACTTTAGTGTTTGTTTTATAATTGAAATTCACAATGCAAAATCTCTAAATTGGTATTGTGTCTCAAAAGACATTCATTGTATTACTGAAATTTGGCCAATGAACGTGTGTGAGAGAGAGTGTGTGTCTGTGTGTATGTATGCATTAACCTCAACCTCTGCCCACTCTCTCTCTCGGCAGAGTAATAACCCGTTAACACACACATGTTAAATATTTAATCCTTGTGCCTTTTGCCCAGGCTGTGTGTGTCCCCAAATCATGGGAGATCTCAGAGTGACATGACTCTTTGCCAATAAAAGAGAGAGAGGAAGAGAAGACAGAGAGACACAGGGATAGAGAGAGTAGATTGCACAGGGAGCAGCACAGCTCTGATTGGGTTGTTAATAACAGAAACACACCAATCTGCTTGCCCTCTTCACTCTCAGAACAACACAACACAGAGAGGAGGAAAACAGACAGGGTGATTATTTGTCTTCTGCCAGCTCCATGTGGTTTACTTTCCCAGCTCACAGAGAAACAGCCGGAAGTTCATTCTAATTCTCTCTCTCCAATTTGAGCAGCGAGATGGATACATCCATCCACTGACTGACAGTGAACGTGTCAGTGAAAAACGAGCTCTCTACATTCACATCTAAAACATGAATATTACTCCAATAGGAATCTGATTATGCACCTCTCTCATGTTTTCTGACACCTCAGACAAGACATTACCAAGCTTCCAAATACAGTTGACTTGAAACAAACACATTACTGCTTTCTTGAAGTTCATCATCATGCTCCTCGATAGATTGATTGGTGCAGTGTCCTACCTCTATAACTTAATGCTATAGGAATGCAGAGTTTTCTAAGCACGTTCTTCTCCTGTGGTTTACATTTAAATCTATCTCTGAGAGAGCGGGTGTGTCTGGGGGTTTGGCAGTCCAGAACTGTCTCCAGGCGGAGCAGGCTGATTGGTTACCCTGGCTACAGCCAGCCCGGTGGAAGGCTTTGAGGAGGTAGACTAGCGCTGCCTTGGTGTACAGCCCCGTGGGCCTCACAGCCTGAGTACCCTGGCCAAGTATAGAGACCACAATACAGTGTGTGTGTCCAATGCCTGAACAAGGGATCAAACAACTGCAGGAACAATGGGGCTCAGTGAGACTATTCCAAATTAAATCCTTGCATACTGAGAAGTATCAGTGCCTCTGGAAATATGTAACCTTGGTTCAGGTTAGACACAGTAACTGCTCCCAATGCTGTGTTCTGTCTACATCATGTCCATTTTACCAAGGTAGTTCCAAAATCCTTCTAAATCCTTCATCTCTAACCACATATTCAAGCTGATCACCCGCTGTTCATGAAGGAAAATCAATCAAATATGTACATGTGACGTACAGTGGTGGTATCCAAAACCCCCAACCTGTGTTTTCACTGTCATTTGGATGTAACTACAGTAGATTGTCCTTTGGCTAATCCTGCAGTAGCTGTATGACTTCTCTGAGTGCTTCAATACAGCTGAAATGATTCTTCACTATACTCCTGAGGTACCGCAAAGACGTTTTCTATCAAATGCATAACAAGCCGCAAAACCAAATCCCCTGGCTTTTCCAATTGTGCTAGCTTTTAAAAATCCACTCATCCTACAATAAATAACGTCACATATAATTCAACCATAAAACTGTCATTTCAATTCACTCCCCGAAACTCAAATATTTTAAAAGTGTATTAATTACACTTTTTTAACCCACAATCCACTCTGTTCTGACACCTTCTGTTGTTTGCTCCAAACTGTACAAACAAGGGGCTTATTTTGTTTTTGGGATCACTTCAATGTGATCTATGCTGTCTTTAATAATGCATAGTCTTGCAGTTTAAAAACGCCTCACTCCACAAGGTAAAATAAGCTATTTTCACCTATACATCTTTTATATAGCCAAGCCGGTCAAAATGTTGCCTTTGTAAGGCTCAGCGTGCCATAAACAAGATGTTTGTTTATTTTGGCACTGGAGGAGAAAAAGGCTCACCTCTCTTCATGGCCCGGGGCCAAAAAGAAGAGCCATCTCTGATCAACATTGGGACATCAAGGTGGGAGATGGCAGCTGCCCAGTTTACTTCAATAAACAGTAGACACACACATAGAAGTTTACCCTTGTTCCAACAACAAGAGATGCTTGTGTAGTTCTCACTGTCCTTTGTGATTGTGTAGCCTGACTCTGTGTGTTGTATGTTGTGTTGGTTCTCTGTGTCTGCAACCGTCTGCAAGTCTGGCCCCTTGTGTGTGTATTTGTGTGTGTGTGTGTGTGGGGGTGGGGGGGTGGGGGGGGGGTGTTGCACTGTGCCTGGCGACTTAATTCCAGGGCAGTGGCAATAAGAAGGGTGCAGGGCTGTCCTGAACTGTCACTTCTGATCAGGCCTGTGCCATTGAGATGGACAAGGCGAGGGCAGTGTGTGAGCAGTGAGGAGACAGTCTAGCAGCCCTGGCATTGATGGACAGACATTCCTCGTCTGCCCCCTATTAGAGCCCTGTTGACATCATGGGGAGCCAATCCTAGCAGTGCTGAGTAGCATAGCCGACCAGTGCTGTGTCTGTCGTCACAGACACACAGGAACATAGCCACTGCTGCTGCCTGCCATCAATTGATACTGATGTGGCCTTGATGCATTTACAAGTCATCATAGGCAGCCTTCAGCTACCATGTATAATGGAAAGCTGTACTCTCATTCTATCCTCCTACTCGCTCTCTATATTTTTCATCTTTCACACACTCACGCATGCATGCATACACACACCTACAGACCATTACAGTTACAAACAGCCATACTTCACCTGAAATGGATGCCCAGGAATTAAAAAAAATAAAAGTACCATAAACTGAACATGAACCTCCAACCTTGATAAATGCAAAGCACATACAGTATAGAGCCAGTGTTATATAAAACATGGGCCCTCCCCGGGATTATTAGACATAAGGAAAACTGATTTTACACTGGGTGTCAGCAAGATTCCTTCTAGACAAATCTCTCACTGCAGAAAAACCATCAGCATCATCACTAGCTGTAATACACAAAGGACACAGTGCGGGCGAGGAGAGGAGAAGGGTGGAGAGGAGATGTAGAGCAGATGTTGAGGACAGGCGATATAGAGGAGAGGATATGTAGAGAAGAGGAGAGGAGATGTAGAGTAGAGGACAGGAGATGGAGAGGAGATGAGATGTAGAGGAGATGTAAAGGAGATGATGTGTAGTGAAGAGGAGAGGATATGTAGGGAAGAGGAGAGGATATGGAGAGGAGAGGAGATGCAGAGGAGATGAGATGGAGAGGAGATGATATGTAGAGAAGAGGAGAGGAGATGTAGAGGAGATAACATGAAGAGGAGAGAAGATGGAGAGGAGATGATATGATATGTAGAGGAGAGGAGATGTAGAGGAGAGGAGATAAAGAGGAGAGGAGATGTAGAGGAGAGGAGATAAAGAGGAGAGGAAATGTAGAGGAGAGGAGATGTAGAGGAGACGAGATGTAGAGGAGACTAGATGTAGAGTAGAGAAGAAGAGATGAAGAGGAGGGGATATGTAGAGGAGAGGAGATGAAGAGATGTAGAGGAGAGAAGATGTAGAGGAGAGGAGATGTAGAGTAGATGAGAAGAGATACAGAGGAGAGGAGATGTAGAGGAGAAGAGCTAAAGAGGAGAGGAGATGTAGAGGATCTCCACCCGGCACAGCCAGAAGAGGTCTGGCCACCCCACATATGCTCTCTCTAATTCTCTCTTTCTTTCTCTCTCTCGGAGGACCTGAGCCCTAGGACCGTGCCCCAGGACTACCTGACATGATGACTCCTTGCTGTCCCCAGTCCACCTGACTGTGCTGCTGCTCCAGTTTCAACTGTTCTGCCTTATTATTATTCGACCATGCTGGTCATTTATGAACATTTGAACATCTTGGCCATGTTCTGTTATAATCTCCACCCGGCACAGCCAGAAGAGGACTGGCCACCCCACATAGCCTGGTTCCTCTCTAGGTTTCTTCCTAGGTTTTTTTTTCTAGGGAGTTTTTCCTAGCCACCGTGCTTCTACACCTGCATTGCTTGCTGTTTGGGGTTTTAGGCTGGGTTTCTGTACAGCACTTTGAGATATCAGCTGATGTACGAAGGGCTATGTAAATAAATACATCTGAATTTGAATTTGAATGTAGAGGAGAGGCAATGTATAGGAGAGGAGATGTAGAGGAGAGGAGATTTAGAGGAGAGGAGATAAAGAGGACAGGAGATGTAGAGGAGAGGAAATTAAGAGGCGAGGAGATAAAGAGGAGAGGAGATGTAGAGGAGAGGAGATAGAGAGGACAGGAGATGTAGAGGAGAGGATCTGTAGAGGTAAGGATATGGAGAGGAGATGTAGAGGAGACAAGATGTAGAGGAGAGGAGAAGAGATGTAGAGGAGAGGATATGTAGAGGAGAGGAGATGAGATAAAGAGCAAAGGAGTTGTGGAGGAGAGGAGATGTAGAGGAGACAAGATGTAGAGTAGATGAGGATATGTAGAGGATAGGAGATGTAGAGGAGAATAGCTATAGAGGAGAGGAGATGTAGAGGAGAGGAGATGAGATAAAGAGCAAAGGAGTTGTAGAGGAGAGGAGATGTAGAGGAGACAATATGTAGAGTAGATTAGGATATGTAGAGGATAGGAGACGTAGAGGAGAATAGCTATAGAGGAGAGGAGATGTAGAGGAGAGGAGATAAAGAGGAGAGGAGATGTAGAGGAGAGGAGATAAAGAGGAGAGGAAATTAAGAGGCGGGGAAATAAAGAGGAGAGGAGATAAAGAGGAGATGAGATGTAGAGGAGAGGAGATGTAGAGGAGAGGATATATAGAGGAGAGGAGATGAGATAAAGAGGAGATGAGATGGAGAGGAGAGGAGATGTAGATGAGATGAGATGTAGAGTAGAGGAGAGGATATTTGGAGGAGGAGATGTAGAGGAGAGGAGATGTAGAGGAGATGATATGTAGAGGAGAGGATATGTAGAGGAGAGAAGATGTAGAGGAGAGGAGAAGTATGGGAGAGGAGATGTAGAGGAAAGGAGATGTAGATGAGAGGAGATAAAGAGGAGAGGATATGCATAGGAGATAAAGAGTAGAGGAGAGAAGATGTAGAGGAGAGGAGATGTAGGGGAGAGGAGATGTAAAGGAAAGGAGATGTAGAGCAAAGGAGATGTAGAGGAGATGAGATAAAGAGGAGAGGATATGTAGAGGAAAAGAGAAGTATCGGTGAGGAGATAAAGAGGAGAGGAGTTGCAGAGGAGATAAAGAGTAGAGGAGAGCAGATGTAGAGGAGAGGAGATAGAGAGGACAGGAGATGTAGAGGAGAGGATCTGTAGAGGTAAGGATATGGAGAGGAGATGTAGAGGAGACAAGAAGTAGAGGAGAGGAGAAGAGATGTAGAGGAGAGGATATGTAGAGGAGAGGAGATGAGATAAAGAGCAAAGGAGTTGTAGAGGAGAGGAGATGTAGAGGAGACAAGATGTAGAGTAGATAAGAAGAGATGTAGAGGAGAGGATATGTAGAGGAGAAGAGATGAGATAAAGAGGAGAGGAGATGTAGAGGAGAATAGCTAAAGAGGAGAGGAGATGTAGAGGAGAGGAGATGTTGAGGAGAGGAGATAAAGAGGAGAGGAGATGTAGAGGAAAGGAGATAGAGAGGACAGGAGATGTAGAGGAGAGGATCTGTAGAGGTAAGGAGATGGAGAGGAGATGTAGAGGAGAGGAGAAGAGATGTAGAGGAGAGGATATGTAGAGGAGAGGAGATGAGATAAAGAGCAAAGGAGTTGTAGAGGAGAGGAGATGTAGAGGAGACAATATGTAGAGTAGATGAGGATATGTAGAGGATAGGAGATGTAGAGGAGAATAGCTATAGAGGAGAGGAGATGTAGAGGAGAGGAGATAAAGAGGAGAGGAGATGTAGAGGAGAGGAGATAAAGAGGAGAGGAAATGAAGAGGCGGGGAAATAAAGAGGAGAGGAGATGGAGAGGAGAGGAGATAAAGAGGAGAGGATATGCATAGGAGATAAAGAGTAGAGAAGATGTAGAGGAGAGGAGATGTAGGGGAGAGGAGATGTAAAGGAAAGGAGATGTAGAGCAAAGGAGATGTAGAGGAGATGAGATAAAGAGGAGAGGAGATGTAGAGGAAAGGAGAAGTATCGGTGAGGAGATAAAGAGGAGAGGAGTTGTAGAGGAGATAAAGAGTAGAGGAGAGCAGATGTAGAGGAGAGAAGATGTAGAGGAGAGGAGATAAAAAAGAGAGGAGATGTAGAGGAGAGCATATGGAGAGGAGAGGATATGTAGAGGAGAGAAGATGTAGAGGAGAGGAGAAGTAGAGGAGAGGAGAAGTAAAGGAGAGGAGATTTAGAGGAGAGGAGATGTAGAGGAGAGGAGATGAAGAGGAGAGGAGATGTAGATGAGAGAAGATGTAGAGGAGA
This sequence comes from Oncorhynchus keta, assembly GCF_023373465.1. Classification (NCBI taxonomy): domain Eukaryota; kingdom Metazoa; phylum Chordata; class Actinopteri; order Salmoniformes; family Salmonidae; genus Oncorhynchus; species Oncorhynchus keta. Next base: position 66,523,054 of record NC_068422.1, read on the forward strand.
GGAGATGTAGAGGTAAGGAGATGGAGAGGAGATGTAGAGGAGAGGAGATGAGATAAAGAGGAGAGGAGTTGTAGAGGAGAGGAGATGTAGAGGAGACAAGATGTAGAGTAGAGGAGAAGAGATGCAGAGGAGAGGAGATGAGATAAAGAGGAGAGGAGATGTAGAGGAGAGGAGAAGAGCTAAAGAGGAGAGGAGATGTAGAGGAGAGGAGATGTAGAGGAGAGGAGATAAAGAGGAGAGGAGATGTAGAGGAGAGGAAATGAAGAGGCGAGGAGATAAAGAGGAGAGGAGATAAAGAGATGAGATGTAGAGGAGAGGAGATACAGAGGACAGGAGATGTAGAGGAGAGGAGTTGTAGAGGAGAGGAGATAAAGAGGAGAGGAGAGGAGTTGTAGAAGAGAGGAGATGTAGAGGAGACAAGATGTAGAGGAGAAGAGAAGAGATGCAGAGGAGAGGATATGTAGAGGAGAGGAGATGAGATAAAGAGGAGAGGAGATAAAGAGGAGAAGAGAAGAGATGCAGAGGAGAGGAGATGAGATAAAGAGGAGAGGAGATGTAGAGGAGAAGAGCTAAAGAGGAGAGGAGATGTAGAGGAGAGGAGATAAAGAGGAGAGGAGATGTAGAGGAGAGGAGATGTAAAGGAGAGGAGATAAAAAGGAGAGGAGATGTAGAGGAAAGGAGAAGTATCGGTGAGGAGATAAAGAGGAGAGAAGTTGCATAGGACATAAAGAGTAGAGGAGAGAGGATGTAGAGGAGAGGAGATGTAGAGGAAATGAGATGTAGAGGAAAGGAGATGTAGAGCAAAGGAGATGTGGAGGACATGAGATTAAGAGGAGAGGAGATGTAGAGGAAATGAGAAGTATCGGTGAGGAGATAAAGAGGAAAGGAGTTGCAGAGGAGATAAAGAGTAGAGGAGAGCAGATGTAGAAGAGAGAAGATGTAGAGGAGAGGAGATAAAAATGAGAGAAGATGTAGAGGAGAGAAGATAAAGAGAAGAGCATATGGAGAGGAGAGGATATGTAGAGGAGAGTAGATGTAGAGGAGAGGAGAAGTAAAGGAGAGAAGATGTAGAGGAGAGGAGATGAAGAGGAGAGGAGATGGAGAGGAGAGGAGATGACTTAAAGAGGAGAGTAGATGTAGAGGAAGAGAGAAGTATCGGTGAGGAGATAAAGAGGAGAGGATTTGCATAGGAGATAAAGAGTAGAGGAGAGAATATGTAGATGAGAGAAGATGTAGAGGAGAGGAGATAAAGAGGAAAGGAGATGTAGAGGAGAGGAGATGTAGAGGAGAGAAGATGTATAGGAGATGATATGTAGAGGAGAGGAAATGTAGAGGAGAGGATATTTAGAGGAGGAGATGTAGAGTAGAGGAGATGTAGAGGAGAGGAGATGTGGAGGAGAGGAGATGTAGAGGAGATGTAGAGGAGAGGAGAGGAGATGTAGAGGAAATGAGATGTAGAGGAGTGGAGATGTAGAGGAGTGGAGATGTAGAAGGAGAGAAGATGTAGAGGAGTGGAGATGTAGAGGAAAGGAGATGTAGAGGAGATGTAGAGGAGATGATATTTAGAGGAGGAGATGTAGAGGAGAGGAGATGTAGAGGAGAGGATATTTAGAGGAGGAGATGTAGAGGAGAGGAGATGTAGAGGAGAGGATATTTAGAGGAGGAGATGTAGAGGAGAGGATATTTAGAGGAGGAGATGTAGAGGAGAGGATATTTAGAGGAGGAGATGTAGAGGAGAGGATATTTAGAGGAGGAGATGTAGAGGAGAGGATATTTAGAGGAGGAGATGTAGAGGAGAGGATATTTAGAGGAGGAGATGTAGAGGAGAGGATATTTAGAGGAGAGGAGATGTAGAGGAGAGGATATTTAGAGGAGGAGATGTAGAGGAGAGGATATTTAGAGGAGAGGAGATGTAGAGGAGAGGATATTTAGAGGAGGAGATGTAGAGGAGAGGAGATGTATAGGGATTCCACTGTTAGTTTAGGAAACTGTCAACAATCAAATATGTACCAAATGTAGAGGTTTTCCTTTCAACTGCATGTTCTAGTTGTGGACAGACCAGGTTGCAGGTTGCTATGTTGCACTTAAATCAATTCCAAATGGTGAGCATCTCTGTGCTATGTGGGAGAATACAATTGGTTACCAGTCACAATGAGAGGGATTCACAAAATTAAAAAAGGGTCACAAAATAGACATTCCCATGCTCTCCTTCTCACTTGTGTAATCCAGAACGAAGGGAGCCAGGGAAGTGAAAGGTTCACCGATAACCCTCAGCCTGCTTAACTTACATAACAATGAAAGGAAATGACTAAATGAATATATCCATAGTAACAATGATGATGCCTTCTGAAGGAGAAGGTAAAACATTTACTCTGCTTGGCTAGTGTGTGTTTGTGTATGTGTGTGTGTTGTTATTTTAGCTTCTGTGAAGAAAGAAAATAAGACGTACAATAGTCTATAAGGAGCAGGAACAGTGGCCATCTTTAAAGAGGATACCTAACCATCACAGGTGAAACAGACTGTCCCCAGAATCTCCAGCAATCACCAGGCATACTAGTAACACATGGCCCCAATCTTCTCCACAATATCATAGTAATTCAGGAGGCATTTTGATATTTTACCGTTTGAATCCCAAAGCCCCTGTGAAGCAGAACACTAAGGTTGATAATCTGTTTTAAAAAACAAACAGATTCTGAATATATTGTTTGTGTGTGTTCGTGTGTGTGTGTGCATGTGGTTAGTGCTTGTTTGTTTTTGTTTACGGAGCCCAGTGACACCCTGTCAGTGCACGGGTCAGGATGACAAATCTCTCCTCTCCATTTACAGCCATGCATCTCTCTGCTGTTCAGTCAGGGCCATGTTTTCAGTGCTGCTCTGACACCTGAGCAGCCAGAGCCTGTTAAACTGCCCTGGCCCCAAATGGAGTTCTCATTTTCAAGGGGAACGGCTCCATGGCATAATGTACTTTGTCTTGGGAATGACTTTTTCTGGGACGTGCTTGGCTCTCTCCAGGATGGACATGGCTGGCTGACTCCAGGGGAGACAGACGGAGGCCAATGGCGAGGCTGACACATGTTGAGAGGCTGTGATGAGTCAATGACTGAGGCAGGCTCTGCGCAGCTCTGTCTGGAACGTTTTACGCGTCCCCAACCTATTGTTTTTTTGTTTGTTTATTTGCGTTGTTTGTAACTTATTTTTTTACTTATTTTGTACATAATGTTGCCGCTACCGTCTCTTATGACCGAAAATAACTTCTAGACGTCAGGACTACGATTACTCACCACGGACTGGCAGAATCCTCTTTTTCCTTTAACGAGTCTGACGAGCACGACGCGAATGACATACTGCTTCCTCGGGAACAGGTCCCGATCCCCACGATTAGCATAAAGAGGAGGAAGAGAAAGAGGGGCCGAATTGCTGGCTGCCTTCTAGGAATTCGTAGGTGATCGAATAAACCCCCACTTCCCTCCATTCTGTTAGCAAATGTGCAATCTTTGGAGAATAAAATAGACCAGCTGTGTGGAAGATTATACTACCAACGGGACATTAAAAACTGTAACATCTTATGCTTCACGGAGTCGTGGCTGAACGACAACACTATCAAAATACAGCTGGCTGGTTACACGCTATACAGGCAGGATAGAACAGCAGCGTCTGGTAAGACAAGGGGTGGCGGACTATGTATTTTTGTAAATAACAGCTGGTGCACGATATCTAAGGAAGTCTCGAGCTATTGCTCGCCTAAGGTAGAGTCTCTCATGATAAGCTGTAGACCACACTATCTACCTAGAGAGTTTTGATCTGTATTTTTCGTACCTGTTTAAATACCACCACAATTAGAGGCTGGCACGAAGACAGCATTGAATGAGCTGTATTCCACCATAAGCAAACAAGAAAACGCTCACGCAGAGGCAGCGATTCTAGTATCCGGGGTCTTTAATGCAGGGATTTCTATCAGCAGGTTAAATGTGCAACCAGAAAAAAAAGAACTCTGGACCACCTTTACTCCACACACAGAGATGCATACAAAGCTCTCCCTCGCCCTACATTTGGCAAATCAGTCCATAATTCTATCCTCCTGATTCCTGCTTTCAAGCAAAAATTAAAGTAGGAAGCACCAGTGACTAAAACAATTTTAAAAAGTGGTTGGATGAAGCAGATCCGAAAAGCTACAGGACTGTTTTGCTAGCATTGACTGGAATACGTTCTGGGATTCCTCCGATGGCATTGAGGAAGTAGTACACCACATCGGTCATTGGCTTCATCAATAAGTGCATCGATGACATCGTCCCCACAGTGGCCGTACGTACATACCCCAACCAGAAGCCATGTCGCTTTCATGTCGCTTTCATGTCACTTTCAAGTAGCGGGACTCTAACTTGAAAGCTTAAAAGAAATCTCGCTATGCCCTCCGACGAACCACCAAACAGGCAAAGCTTCAATACAGGACTAAGATAAAATCATACAACACCAGCCGATGTGAGTAACACCTTTAAACAGATCAACAGTCACAAGGCTCCAGGGCCAGACGGATTACCAGGATGTGTACTGCAAGCATGCGCTAACCAACTGGCAAGTGTCTTCACTGACATTTTCAACCTCTCCCTGCCCGAGTCTATAATACCAACATGTTTCAAGCAGACCACCATAGTGCCTGTGCCCAAGAACACTAAGGTAACCTGCCTAAATGACTACCGATTAGTAGCACTCATGTCTGGAGCCATGAAATGCTTTGAAAGGCTGGTCATCAACACCATTATCCCAGGAACCCACTCCAATTTGCATATTGCACCAACAGATCCACAGATGATGTGATCTCTATTGCACTCCACACTGCCCTTTCCCAGCTGGACAAAAGGAACACCTATGTGAGATTGCTAATCATTGAATACAGCTCAGCATTCAACACCATTGTGCCCTCAAAGCTCATCAATAAGCTAAGGACCCTGGGACTAAACACCTCCCTCTGCAACTGGATCCTGGACTTCCTGACGTGCCGCCCCAAAGGTAAAGGGTAGGTAACAAGACATCCACCACGCTGATCCTCAACACAGGGGCCCCTCAGGGGTGCGTGCTCAGTCCCCTCTTGTACTCCCTGTTCACTCATGACTGCACGGCCAGGCACGACTCCAACACCATCATTAAATTTGCAGGTGACACAACAGTGGTAGGCCTGATCACCGACAATGACAAGACAGCCTATAGGGAGGAGGTCAGAGACCTGGCCATGTGGTGCCAGGACAACAACAATTCTTATTGACGGGGCTGCAGTGGAGCAGGTTGAGAGCTTCAAGTGCCTTGGTGTCCACATCACCAACAAACTAACATGGTCCAAGCACACCAAGCCAGGCGTGAAGAGGGCATGACAAAACCTATTCCCCCTCAGGAGACTGAAAAGATTTGGCGTGGGTCCTCAGATCCTCAAAAGGTTCTACAGCTCGAGAGCATCCTGACGGGTTGCGTCACTGCCTGGTATGGCAACTGCTCGGCCTCTGACTGCAAGGCACTACAGAGAGTAATGTGAACGGCCCAGTACATCACTGGGGCCAATCTTCCTGCCATCCAGGACCTCTGTACCAAGCGGTGTCAGAGGAAGGCCCTAAATATTGTCAAATACTCTAGCCACCCTAGTCACGGCAAGCGGTACCAGAGTGCCAAGTCTAGGTCTAAGAGGCTTCTAAACAGCTTCTACCCCCAAGCCATAAGACTCCTGAACATCTAATCAAATGGCTACCCAGACTATTTGCATTGCCATCTATGCATAGTCACTTCAATAACTCTTCCTACATGTACATACTACTTCTAACTAACCGTTGCCCCCGCACATTGATTCTGTACCGGCACCCCCCGTATATAGTCTCGCTATTGTTGTTTTAATGCTGCTCTTTAATTACTTGTTACTTTTATCTCTTATTCTTGCATTTTTTTGTATTTTCTTGTATTTTTTGAAAATGCATTGTTGGTTGGGGGCTTGTAAGTAAGCATTTCACTGTAAGGTTGACTGTTGTATGTGACTAATAACATTTGATTCCCTTTTTTTATTTGATTTGATGGGTGGATGGGACAGGACAGGGTGGTGTGGCTCTCCTGCATAGGTCCTGCTCTACCCCGAAACCACCAAGCAGAGGTTACCCATACACCTTGCACTCCCTAGATTAGAGAGCTGTAATCATGAGAGCCTTAATCATGAGAGCTGTAATCACGAGAGCTGTAATCATGAGAGCTGTAATCATGAGAGCCTTAATCATGAGAGCTGTAATCATGAGAGCCTTAATCATGAGAGCTGTAATCATGAGAGCTGTAATCATGAGAGCTGTAATCATGAGAGCCTTAATCATGAGAGCTGTAATCATGAGAGCTGTAATCATGAGAGCCTTAATCATGAGAGCTGTTATCATGAGAGCTGTAATCACGAGAGCTGTTATCATGAGAGCTGTAATCATGAGAGCTGTTATCATGAGAGCTGTAATCATGAGAGCTGTTATCATGAGAGCTGTAATCATGAGAGCTGTAATCATGAGAGCTGTTATCATGAGAGCTGTAATCATGAGAGCTGTTATCATGAGAGCTGTTATCATGAGAGCTGTAATCATGAGAGCTGTAATCATGAGAGCTGTAATCATGAGAGCTGTAATCATGAGAGCTGTAATCATGAGAGCTGTAATCATGAGAGCTGTAATCATGAGAGCCTTAATCATGAGAGCTGTAATCATGAGAGCTGTAATCATGAGAGCTGTAATCATGAGAGCCTTAATCATGAGAGCTGTAATCATGAGAGCTGTAATCATGAGAGCTGTAATCATGAGAGCTGTAATCATGAGAGCCTTAATCATGAGAGCTGTAATCATGAGAGCCTTAATCATGAGAGCTGTAATCATGAGAGCTGTAATCATGAGAGCTGTAATCATGAGAGCCTTAATCATGAGAGCTGTAATCATGAGAGCTGTAATCATGAGAGCCTTAATCATGAGAGCTGTTATCATGAGAGCTGTAATCATGAGAGCTGTTATCATGAGAGCTGTAATCATGAGAGCTGTTATCATGAGAGCTGTAATCATGAGAGCTGTAATCATGAGAGCTGTTATCATGAGAGCTGTTATCATGAGAGCTGTTATCATGAGAGCTGTTATCATGAGAGCTGTAATCATGACCCACAACCAATCCCCTCAGCACATTACGACTTTCAAAGAGCCGAAGGGATAATGGCAGGACCTCGACACAATGCAGACTCAACCCTAGAGGGGAGGACACCTCACTCCCCAGTGTCTCTCTTCTAAACCCTGGCCTGAGCACTGGGGAGGGAGGTTTGGTGGGTAGATCAGCTTTAATTTTGCAGATAGATTGTGGCTTCTATCAATGTAATTATCTGCATCATTTCCAATCCCCCATATACCTTTTTGGGGTAAATATATACAGTATATATTTTTAAAATATATATTTCCTTTCTTTCTTCATTATTTTCCCCTAAACCTACCGCCCCTCCCCTAATTGGAGTAAACTAATGAACAACAACACTTAGGCTCCTACTTCCAGCTATAATTCCAGCTATATTTATTTTATGGATGTAACGGCGTTCTTCGTTTGTAGAAAGAGAGTCGGACCGAAATGCAGCGTGGTGGTTACTCATGATCTTTAATGAAGGATCGCGATACATGAAATAACTTATACAAAATACAAAACAACAAACGGAACGTGAAATCTAATTACAGCCTATCTGGTGAACACTACACAGAGACAGGAACAATCACCCACGAAAATACAACGTGAAACCCAGGCTACCTAAATACGGTTCCCCATAAGAGACAACAAGAATCACCTGACTCTGATTGAGAACCGCCTCAGGCAGCCAAGCCTATACTAGACACACCCCTAATCAACCACAATCCCAATGCCTACAAAAACCCCAATACGAAATACAACAAAACAAACCCATGTCGCCTGACCAAACAATCAACGAAAACACAAAACACCAAGGCGTGACAATGGAGTTTTTTTTACATTAGTTATCTTGTGTTTTAGTTATTTTTAGTCCCACCCTTCAGCTCCCATCAATCCTTTCCCGGCTTAATAATTTAGCCTTTGGATCAAGGCTCCAGCTCGTGTGTATATTCATCTTTTGACTGGGAACATTTCTCCACACCTCTGCTGTAATCCCTCCCTTCGCTGTCTCAACACACCTTCCACTTCAAACCCAGTGCCTATCTGAGTAAAGTAATGACTCCTCTTGAGGAATTAAAAAGGCATCATTAGCCAGCACCCGAAGGCCACATCTGATGTGCTGCTAGAAGAATGTTCTAGCTGACGCTGAGATGGGGGAGAAAATCCAGCCACATTAGTTTTAACTGTGGCAACATTATTTGTTGAATTGAACAGTTCAAACCGCTGATATTAGTGTGCATTCCTTTTGTTGTTGTAAGTGCCCTTTCTATCGTCGCACACTTCCTTCTCCTTCTACATTCTCCCTCATAAACATCCCCTGCCTCCTTTACCTCGTCCCTTTCTACTGTACCCATGTGGAAGAGGTAGATTCATGAAACAGTGTCCCATGAATAATGTTAAAACACTTAGAATGAGTTTATATGGTCACTGGCAGTGTTTTATAATGGTTTCCCACCATTATATTGTATTTCAGTCATTTATGGACTTTTATCTGTTGATTTGTGAATTGCTGTACATGCTATCTATCTACTGTACTTGCTGATGTAGGCTACATGTTGTCAGTGGGCTAGCATGGCTATTCACGTTGCCTTTCTTTGTTCATTTGTACTTTGCAGAGGAGTTAGGCATGTTAGGGAAGCACAGTATTTGTTCATGGAGGTGTTTCCTGTAGCCTACTGCACAATGCCAAAAATACGATGCCACACAACATGTATATCTGGTGGTGTTATTCAAAGAATAGCTATTTTAATGGACTGACAGCCTCAGATGAATTTCATTTACCTCATTACATTAGAGCAGTACTTTCAATTATTTCTATTAGAGGACCTGATCTGGAAAGCCATCAAGTGATGGTGGGAAACATGCCACTCATCTGTAAGTGAAGAAGACATAACGTTTTACCTTGACAGAAGACGAATGAAGTCTGCTATCAACAAATAGGCTAAAGAGTATGGGCTATGTATAAAGATGAATAGAATATGTGTCTAATGGTTTTTCATTGAAGCGCTAAGAAACATAGAGATATGTGTGGAGATAAAGTGTAGCTACAGGTGATCGAATTTACATCTTCCTATAACATTGAATCTCACCTAAATCTCACCTGGCTGTCACTATTCCCTGGGCTTAACAAATTCACACAAGTAACCAACAACAGCACAACTGTAGTTTAAAGCAGGACTTTCATTCATACATTTTATTCATCAGAGACACAAGGAAAGCAGAGTATAACAGCCAAGAGTATAATGCCAGCTAGGAGAAGGGAATAGGTGTGTCTGAGAGAGAGAGTGAGAAAGAGAGAGAGGAGAGCGATATAACGTCAGGGCAGATGAACCACATTGGCACGCCTCCCTCTCTATGAATGCACAATGAGGCCGCTGGGCTTGTTAGCACTCGTCTGGGTAGCCAGGAGTAGGGGTGAGGGGCTATCTTGGCTAACCCCTCTGCAATTCTGTTACACTAGTTTATAGCTCTTGGCAAACGCACAGTGCACCAAAGATACTGAGAGAAGGGTGAGGTTAAAGGGGGACTGCTACTAAGCATCTCACAAGGAGGCAGAGAGGAGGCACCCAGGGAAACGAGTAGAAAAGGAAAAACAGGGAGAGAAAGAAAACATGACCATTATATTGAGTGACCAAGAAGCTTGTGACACGGCACGACACCAATGTAATAAGCATAAGAGGGGAACGGCCAGCGATCGAAAAGAGTTTCTTAGAACCTGTTAAACTGCACACTCATATACTAATCACACACAAGTACAACAGGTGGAGAGGACAACCCTTATATTCGGCCTTCTTACTACAGTGATCTCAGGAGAGAGAGATGTGCAAAACACATGGTTGTGGTTGCATTTGTACCTGGCCTTGAAATAAACAAGGCTAGTCGGCCAGGAATGTAACCCATGGTGCAGTGATCCATCACACTGTGTCCTGTGTGTGTGACCTGCCCTGCTCGCTGCTTTCCCACACGCACGCACACGCACGCGCACACACACACACACACACACACACACACACACACACACACACACACACACACACACACACACACACACACACACACACACACACACACACACACACACACACACACACACACACACACACACACACACACACACACACACACACACACACACACACACACACAGCATCAACCAAAAGCTAATTGAGGAACAGCATAGGCTGATTGCAGGAAAGGCGTTTGGGTTTGTGTCTCTCTGTGGGTGTGTGGTGTGGGAGGTCTGGTGTAAAGAACAGTGCAGGCAGAGCACAGTAAACAGGTCATGACTGAGTGTGGCCAAGCGTAGTGCAGCAGCCAGATGCGCCATCCCATCCTATCCCCCGGCAGGCGCCTGACAGAGAGCTGTCCCTGAGGTACAGGAACAAACAGACCAAACTTGGCCGCGAATCAAACCTCAGAATAATTTAAACTCCCATACATAAAAACAAACAGACCCAACATGACAGAGACTCAACACAACACATTAATACCTGGGCCTGGGAAAAGGCCGTAGACACTGTGCAGCACCGCGTCTTCACAAACTGGTATGATGTTACAGGAAATGATTGGTGCCTCCACAATAGAGTATAGACCCTTTACTCATATGCCTCTAATGTAGACATAACCAACTGCTTATTCAAAATAGCACATTATTTTAACAATGTCTTCCAAGAGATTTGTGAATTAATGTAACCTGTTATACTAAATGATGAATCCTTGTACAAGCGTATCATAAGCCTATTATTGTTGCCTATGATTATATCCGCTGTTTTGTATTGCTATTTAAACAACATTCTCAAATGTCCTTTTTTTTGTGAACTTCTGATGCTTCTCTCAAGCCATTTTGCTAAAGACTGACAGAGAACAAAAAGCTACCCACGTCACAACTACACCACAGTGCCACACAGTGGAGAAGATCGGAACAACAAATCTCTCTGTAAATAAAATCAATTAATGACTGTTAGATTATGCCACAGAGGGATTTTTATGGGCATGTCCTTTTCCTGTTAAAGTCTGATCACTCTACAAAGGGAATCATGATTAGTTCCATCTAAGTGGTGCTTGATACTTTAGAACACTCACAAATCATTCTACTCTGCCGTCCAAGTAACTGCCCAGTGTTTCCAGATTTATATGAAATATGACCTATAATTAATTTACAAAATGAGTGAAATTGTTTTCCATCCAAAAAAGCTTTTTAAGCATTTTAAAAAGCAACTTTTCTGTGTTGGAATGGTGTGGGCGTATCCCAACAACAGTTGGTATACATCGGTCATGCGAGTAGACCGCTGATTGGCCGGCACATCCTCCTCTCTGAGGAAGTAGCAAGCATTTTCCAAACACTCTGTTTGAGGAGATACACGGTTGAGGAGGGGTTTTTGATGTGTTTTTACTCCAATTTATGCTTTTGCCACAAATACAACTACAGGATGAGTCAACAACATTATTTGGGTGTGAGTTAACAGAATATGAACTTTTAAAAGTGAAAGATATTTACTGGACATATACTTTAACATGGCAGAGGGAGGCTAGACTACCTTTATTGATCCTCTGTGTTCATCTCTCTCAGGTTTATTAGGAGAAATACATCCTACTGCACGCGTCCTGAGCAGAGCCAGCCAGGGGGCTGTGGTGTAGACAGCATCCAAGGAAGACAAAAAAAGGAACTGTAATAAAAAGATCCTTGGTCCTTGAAATATCATATTAGTAGACTATGAGTGAGGTAAACAGAGGCAGTCAAGACACCCCACCCAGACCCACATACGTTATAGGTCTACAGTACATTACCAGGCTGATTTCCCCTGGACCAACGGCCGCTCAGCACGTCTTTGTGTGTGCCCCTCAAGAAAAATATTGTGTTCTATAAAACTTCTCCATAAACGGCCAGGCACAATAAATCCAGGGTAGAAATATTAAGTGGAAGCAATATTTCTCTGGACTCGCTCCAGATTCATAGTAAAACTCAATAGTCGGGATGACCTTAACGTTAAAATATATATTATAGCAGGAAATAATGGCATTTCTTTCCAATGAAGGCATCCCTGAGAGGAAACTATTTTCAACCCACTGGAATTCCACTAGTGACACATCCATTAAAATAGACTATGAATACACTTGCAATAGATATGGTCACTGTTCATAACAAATGCAATTATGTTTAAAAAAAATGATATTGAAAACAGTTATTGCATTTAAGAGTAAACCCAAGTCAAATACTGTACATGATCAAGGACAGCTGCTTGTGAAAATCCTGGCTCTGCGTAATGCTCTGCCACGTGTGAATGGACGGATTCGCCTGTCACACACACACACACACACACACACACACACACACACACACACACACACACACACACACACACACACACACACACACACACACACACACACACACACACACACACACACACACACACACACACACACACACACACACACACACACACACACACACACACACACAAAACTTCGGAGCTCGCTGTTGCTCGGAATTTGATGTCAATTAAATGTCTATTCCACTTTGGCTTAACGTAATTGAATTGAAATTACGTTAAAACAACGTTGATTCAACCAGTGTGTGCCGAGCGGGGAGCTTGAAACTTGGCAGCAAGTGAATCTTCCAGTAAGATAATAAACACAAGCACACATCAAAATGGTTAATAGGACAAAAAACTTGACATTTTGCAATGGTCATCTCAGTCTCCGGACTTGAAACCCATTGAAAACCTGTGGTTTGAGTTTAAGAGGGCAGCCCATAAGCGCAGACGAAGTATATCAAAGATCTGGAAGGATTCTGTATGGAGGAATGGTCTAAGATCCTTTCCAATGTGTTCTCCAGTCTCATAAAACATTTGAGAAAAAGGCTCAGTGCCGTTATCCTGGCAAGGTGAGGTGTTCAAAACCATTTTGACCCCTATCTGGTTAAGAAAAAAAAATAGCTTTCCCTTTATCAAGGATGTCAATCATTTAAATGTTTACATTTTAGTCATTTAGCAGACGCTCTTATGCAGAGCGATTTACAGTTAGTGCACTCATCTACCGATAGCTAGGTGGGACAATCACATATCACAGGGATATAAAGTACACTTTTCCTCAACAAAGTAACTATCAGTAGAGAGCTAGGGGAGGGAGGGGGGAGGGGGGGGGGTCAAGTGCAAGTGCTGGTTAGATTTTTTTTGAGGTGAGGAGGATAATTATTTAAGATACTGTTTGAAAGGGTAGGGTTTCAGATGTTTTCGGAAGATGTCCTTGCTTCAGGGGGGAAACTGGTTCCACCACAGGACAGAGAAGAGCTTGGACTGGACTGAGTGGGAGCTGCCCTCCCATATGAGTAGGAGGGCCAAGAGACCTGAGGAGGCAGCACAGAGTGCTGGGGTGTAGGGTTTCAGCATAGCCTGCAGGTACGGAGAGGCAGTTCCTTCCGTTGGTAAGCACCATTGTCTTGTAGTGGATGCGAGCATCGACAGGAAGCCAGTGGAGTGTATGAATGAGCAGGCGGGCTGCAACGTTCTGGATAAATTGGAGGTGGTTTGATGGCACAAGCGGGAAGCCCAGCCAACAGTTGCAGTAGTCCAGACGGGAGAGGACAAGTGCCTGGATTAGGACCTGCGCCGCTTCCTGTGTGAGGTGGGGTCGTACTCTACGGATGCTGTAGAGCATGAACCTGCAGGAGTGAGTCAATGCTTTGATAACCATATGTAAATGAAGTATTGATCTAAGAGATATAGGGTTATAGGTACACAGAGAAGTATTTCAATATGGTATAGTATTTATCACTGATGTTTTCACAAGGAGAAAGAGAACATGCAAAGCTGATGTTTTATTAACCAAAGCAAATGTACAAAGGGAATACATGTTCTACTGTAGAATCCTCCCAATTAGCCCTTCAAATAAGTGGTACACTGCCTGTGATCCTGGCAGTCCAAACCACACTGGTCCTCACTTCAGACTCATCTGGACCTCGATTTCCAGCACATCTCCCTTAACAATTATGCAAAAGAATGCCAAGGCCTCTTAGCATACTTACCCACAAAACCCCACAGGAAACCTACATTCACTACCTGCTGAAAACTGCCGCTAAAACATGCCATTGTTGCTTTGCTAAAAGACCCAACGTGCTTTTGTTACAGATTTCACATTAAGATAATTGCCTCTGGAGGGGTTAGATAGATGATATGATCAAAACATCCTAATGAGGAGAGTAGGGAGAGGGAAGGTAATGCAGTCCCTCCTTGATGAGGTCATAACAACCCCAACCTGCTTTGTGTGTTAGTGATGCAACAGCCAGCAATTTTTGGACACTCGTTCCCTAGTGAAGGGTCGGCTGTCTGTGAGCAGACGATGAGCCCATCCTGAGAAAAGAGAGTTAGAGCGATACATAGAGGGGAAAGAGAGAGGGGAGAGAGGATCCAGGCAGAGGAGACTGTAGCTACCTAGCTAGTGCTGTGCCTTTAAAACGCAAGGCCCCTCCTTCCTCCACACAGTCAGAGTGGAGAAGCAAAGCAAGTTGTGCTGGCAGGAGCCTGAGCCTCACGATAAACCCTGGCATCAGCCTGCCTTCATCCGGCAGTCAGCGAGGACACTTCAGGGCGCAGGGGCAGAGAGACGGGACGGAGAGAGAGTGAGACAGACAGAGAGAGAGAGAGAGAGAGAGAGAGAGAGAGAGAGAGAGAGAGAGAGAGAGAGAGAGAGAGAGTGTCGTCAGGAGCAGCCTCCAGAGGGCTCTGACTGATACAGATCCTCTCCACAGCTCTGTACGCAGTAGCTCTTTCTGCTGTTTCCTGACGCTGGCAGGGTTGATGAGGATGGCGAGTGGCTTCTTCTTTTCCACAGCATCGTCACTAGAGCAACGGTAGCATCAGCATCTACAGCAGCAACAGCTTCAGCCTCAGCATCATCATCAGCAGCAGCAGCCGGATCTATACTCTGCTGCTGGTCCCTATTCTTCAGCCGCCTCCTCTCTCTGGTGTCTAAGAGTGCTGCTGTCAGGGCCGTTCCGCCCACCTCCACCTCTGCCTCCTTCTGTCTACTCCTCCATCCTGCCTCCTCCTCCATCCCGCCTCCTCCTCCACATCTCCATCCTCCACATGCTCTCCTTCATTCCTTCCATTGAGCCACGGCACTGAATTAATTCTTCGCCTTCTGACTGGAGCTGCTTTCTCTAGGAAGACAGTAAGTGATGTTAGGGAGAGAGGTAGATACAAAGAGAACAAGTCGGGGAGTATAATATGTGTGTGTGTGAGCATGTGAGTGTGTGGCTGAAAGAGAGGAGGGTGTCAGTGTGTGTTTTGATAGAGAGAGATTGAGACTGCAAGAGAACTAGCAGGATGTGTGTGGCTTGGATGAACCTCCTGTGCATTTAATCAGTCAGTATCACAGAGGAGCATAGACTGTAAGTCCTGGACACAGCTACAGCTGCTGATGTAGAGAGAAGGTAAGTGTGTGTGTGTCTGTGTTTTGGTGTTAATAAGAGGAAGGTGGGAGAGTCCTGCTGAGACTAGATGTGCATTTTCACAGCAGCTAAAAAAATTGGCAAATTCCAGCACCGCAGTTAATTCCTGTCTATCTCCCTGCCTCCCTCTCTCCCTCTCTCCCTCCCTCTCTCTCCCTCTCTCCCTCTCTCTCCCTCTTTCTCCTTCCCTCTCTCTCCCTCTCTTCCTTGCTCTATTGCTGTTGTATTCTATTTGCAGTGCTGCTGAGCCTAGAGAGGAGAAAAGAGAGAGAGGAAGAAAAAAACAACTGCTTTCCTTCTCGTCTCTCCAGGTGTCATGTGTGATTGGCCAGCTTGCCCTCTGGCAGTAGCATCAGCCTGGATTCTGTGTGTGTCTCGTCCCCGTGCCTGTGCCTGGGCTCCGGCTGTCCCTGGGGACGCGCTACTGGGATTTACCTCTTACTATAGGATGGAGATGGGCTTTCTGCCTTTTTGAAAACTATTCACCAAAGGAGAAATGCACAGATACAAAGACAGAGGAAATATAATGAATCAATCAGCAGCACAACCAGGCAGACTGCTGGATTCCCTTAGCAACAACTCTGGGAGTGAAAGAGAGAAGTGAATCGTCTCTTCCTATCTTCTCTGGTGTCTGGTTTCTTGGCACACCCCTGCAGACCAGAGTGGACCAACAGTCGGATCTGAAAGGGCAGGATTTGGGACACTGCATGGGCACGAAGGACACGCAAGTCACCCTAACGCCAGGGGAACGACCCTCCTCTTCCTCCTTCTCTTTCACCTCCTCTGGTTCATCACCATGTTGGTTTGTCATTCTTCCCCTGCACGTTCTATTCATTAGTCACATTTTACTCGCTAAGATGTCCGTTTATCCTCATTCTTGCCACCTGGACTAAGCCCTGCCACTGAACAAAATATTGGACATTCTTCACACACACACACACACACACACACACACACACACACACACACACACACACACACACACACACACACACACACACACACACACACACACACACACACACACACACACACACACACACACACACACACACACACACACACACACACACACACACACACACACACACACACACACACGCAGAGAGACTCTCACCCCTCCTCCTACCTTCCGTACTCCTCTCTTTGACGAGAAATGAACGACACATGTCGGGCATCATCTGAACATAAAATGGATGGGTGCAGAAGTTGCTTTTGATGTGGGCTATTTCTTTATTCCTTCAAGATTAGTTTATTCTCTCGTCACTTCTAAGAGAAAGGGAACACTGCACGGCGGAGGACACAGGAGGAATAAGGATTTGTTCTCCTCTCTCCCTAAAAAAGACAAATGCCAAACTGAGGGAGTATATTTAGAATCCAAAGCTTGTCCCTGCTGCCTAACAATAATGTAGACCAAGATCATTTAAAAAAATGAGCAACTGCTGGGAGTTCTATTTTTCTTTGCTTGGATATTCTGATCTACAGGGGAGGCTGAACATGAACCCCTTGTTCAGCTTGACAACCTGGGATGCACTCTTTTACAGTAACCTGGCTGACACCAAGTCACTGCATCGTACCAGCTAAATAAGATTGTAAAGGAAGGTGAGTGGGAGGGGAAAATAGCAACTCCCTCTGACAGACGATCTAAATAAATATCCTCCTCAGAGACCGATGCAAACTTACACACTGACACGTGAGATGAGTAGGCTCTCTGGATCAACACTATTATATAAGGTGTTTTCACACACACCATCTTAGCTCCTGTTCTTTTCATCATCCTCCTGTTCCGTGGATCTAACTTGAGTTTTTCATGTTTCTTTTGGCTTCATTTTTGGTACAATCCATCCTGGAGTCATGGATGGCGGAGGGTAACGCCAGGGGGTTGAGCGCTCAGGCCAGGCAAGGTCTTTTGGCTGTCCAGGGGCTTTTAAGATGTTGAGGTCTCCCTGCGTGGCCGGGGCCCCTGTTCGGATCAGTAGCACTGAGGCTCCTCGCGGCCAGAGACATGGACCCCGAATCGGCTCCCCCCCGCCCCTGCCCTCAGCCCGCCGGCCCCTGGCCCCAAGTCGCCCTGTGAAGGATGTCCCTCAGCAGAGCTCCGGCCCGGGACACCTCTGAGACCCCCAGCCAGACCCCCAGAGAACGCATCCGCAGCCACATGAAGATGGTGATCAACCAGCTGGACGGCATTCTCAAAGAGCTCAAGGATGTGGCCAAGGAACTCCGGGAGGTGAGGCACTATAGCGGGCAGCATGCGCCACTGTCTCACCTTACTGGGGACGAGGTTCCGGGGGTGGTGGTGGGGGGCTGGAGGAGTAAGGTAGATGGGGGAGTTACTCCTTGAGAGGATTGCATTGAATGAAGTGTATAGAATGCATTTCACGGAATAGAGATGCTTTTAATTAGGAATTGAAGATGACATCACTTTGGCTTTGGTGCAGGTGACAGGAGAACATCGGTTTCTGCTTCCGTAATTAGAAATACCATCTTCCTTTTGGCATTCAAGGGCTAATTCCGATATCATCGTGTACACAACGATAAGTGTCGTTTAGATGTATTCAGCGTCCTATGAAACCTGCTTTAAATAGTGGCTGTAGAGGAAGCAGGGCAGAGCCAGGAATCTGGGCTGAAAACAGAAACACAGGGGAGAGAAGAGGTGTGCTTAGGTAAGACACAGGACTTGGCACTGCACTAGTTATGTAACCATGTTGTTATCAGCTGGATATCTACTGTATTTTCACAACTGCCATGGTGACGCGATGAAAAGATCAGAGCGTGTGTCTGCATCAAAAAGGGATGAGCAAACAGGAAGAATATGTGCGTGGATCATATAGTGTGTGACAGCGTGTGGGTCTTTATGGAATGTCTACTGTACTTTTGAAAAAATGCATTGATATTAGAATGCAGGATTGATGTGTGTGTATGTGTGTGTGTATTTTGTGGGTGTCCATGTGTATGTACCTGTGTGTGCAATGTGCATACACATGTGTTAAATGCAAAGCTATCTTGCCCCCTTGCCCCTTGCTATCTTGCCCCTCGTCCAGAGGATGTCCTCCCCCCTCTCCCTCTCTCCCTCCTTTCACTCTCTCTCCCTCTCCATATCTCTCTCTCTCTCTCTGAGTAAATAGTGGCTCTCTGACACATCCCCACTCCAACCCCACCCTATCTGTTATTACCTGTGTCCCAACCTCCCTCTGATCAGGGGGCCAGGAGTGGGGGGCTGGGGGCACGCCCAGTGCCCTGGAGACCCAGGGGAGGATAGAGTCCGACCAGACCAAGGGGAGGGTGGGAGAGCGAGGGGTCATAACTCACTCCATCACCACCACCTTCCCCTGACTCCCCCAGTCTTTTGCCCACTTCCTCCTTTATGTACTCACATGGGGAGAGGTGCAAGGGCACGGCTCACATCGCTCCACACCGCTCACTCACAGCTCACGCTTCCCTCTGAGTCCAAAAAACCCCACCGGTGCTCTAGTGATTGATGATTATGGGACTCCTGCAAGTGGAATAATGCTGGCTGGAGCTATTTATAAACAAAAACACTAGCTACCTCTGTCTAGCTCTGCCAGCGCCAACATATACAGTATTACGGTTCTTATTTCAGAGCCCCGAAAAGGCTTCAATATAGCAGCCGATGTATCATCCGTTCTGAAGGGAACACAAATAGAAATATTGAAATTGGTAGCAAGAGATTGTGTTAGCCACAACAGCAGTAGTGGCAGTAGTATCAATATTTAGCAATTTGCTAATTTATTCCATTGTGGACTGTATTAATAGAAAAACGTTCAAAAGGTGAAAAAATGCATTAGTGCTCAATGTACCGGCAGATGCACGGCTGCCTAATGTTCCGGAAAATCTCTCATTCTTGGCCACATGAAATGAATAACATAATAGATAACATCTGTCACATAAATAAATGATGAATTACTGGCTCTGTTAAGAAAAACAAATAAATAACTCAATAACGGGAGTCAGGGTAACGTGGTGAGTGAATGTGAACTGAACTGGACTGACTGGGTGGTGGATCATCACTCCATGTTGGAGGATGGTGTTTGGAGAAGCCTGATGGCATATGGCGATCCGGAGGCAACAGAGATAAATATAGGATTATATCTAGAGGTCCGTAGGGAGCTGGCCTGATTTCAGAGCTCTCAGGGTTAAAGACAAGCAGAGCTCCCGTCAGTCCACGTACTGTATCAACAGCTCATAAATGACTGTCTCCACAGCCAGGCCTGAACCCTGGTCATACAGGACCAAGACAGTACATGGCCCCGGGCCCAGCCCTGCATTCAGTATGTGGGTTATCTCAGACATGCTCCATGGCCACAGCAGGGGAGGCTATCGTAACGTCGCCCCATGCCTTCACAGAGTTTAGGAGAAGGGGGTTAAAGTAGAGCCACCATGGCAGAGCCAAAATATTTTTTTTGGAAGTGGATCTAAAACTGGCAATTATAGTATAGCTAGACCCACAGCCTTGCCTCATCTCATTTCAGCCATTGGTCTGAGCTGGAGGTGTGAAGACAGGAGAGGAGATGGAGGCATGATACAAACAACATTACATACCATACATAAAACTAAACCAAGCCGTAGAGAAGAAGTCATCATAACAACTGTCAGTTTAGAAGGCAGCGCAATCACATAGAGAGATGCCATTGATCTTATGTACATACAGAAACGTATTACAGCAGCTACATACTCGCCGCGCTTCCAGATATGATGTTTCCAGCATTGCCATTCAATTGTGTCACATTTGTGAATCCCATTATGCAATTTCACAGAAAGAATAAAACAGAATCTAAATGAAGACTCCAAAATGAAATACACTGATAATATACTCTCCACCCATCAACAGCAATAGCAGCTGTAGAGGAATGTTTTAATTTGGGGTATCATGTCAACATTACCCTTACAATCTCTGACAGCCAAAAATGGAACCAAATGAAAATCGCAGCATCCTCTGCAGCATGAATTTTTTTTTGTTGTTGATAAAACTGAATCCAAATGAATAAAAGCTATTTAAAATAGCTGAGGAATAGCAAATGTAAGAAAACATCCATATTGGGTATTAGAGAGATATAAGACTGGTAAATTGAAAGCATTAAATGAGGCGGTAAGGACAGAAAAATTGGAGAGTGGAGGGGAAGAGCAGGCACGCTGCAATACAGAGAGAGACGAGTGGTAGGCACGTCTTTAGATGGATCCTAAAGAGAATAGGGAACTGTTATTATGTGGAGCTAGTCATTATGTAGAATCATACGAATAGCAGAGGACGGAAGATTTCCACGCTCAGTGAGAGGAAAATGCAAATAGGGCGGCCATGAAAACCAGTAGCAAGAATTAAGGTAGCTAATGAGAGGAGGGAAGAAAGAAATACCTAGAGCAATTATCACTGGCAGAGTACAATTTGCACCATTTCTTAGAACTCGGAGTCTGGCTGCCCAATCACTGATCTGGCAAATCAGGCAAATCAGTTAAGAACCAATTCTTATTTACAATGACCGCCTAGGTTAACTGCCTTGTTCAGGGGCAGAATGATTTTTACCTTGTCAGCTCGGGATTCAATCTAGCAACAATCAAGGGAACATTGCAAAAATGAAAATGGACAAAGGAAAAAGCCATGTAAATAACCTGATTAGAAAGCAGAAAGCAGCACTTTTATGTTTTGTGGCGTTCTATAAACGGTACATTGTTTGGGCCCCGTGTGATGCGGTGGGAGGAATACAAAATATAAACAGCTGGCTGAAGATCAGTCAGAGAGCCACTGGGCCTCCGTCCTGATCCAGTCTGGACTGGGCACCAGCACCACGGTGGGGGACGGCAAGGGAGTCGGCACACTCGGCTAACCGCCACAGAGCTCAGCACCGCTCAAATCTGGTCAGAACACAGAGGTAGCCACAGGAAGCCCTAAATCCAAATCAAAGGCTGCTGTTTCTGCAGTGGACGTTTCTCATCTCCTCTGTTTGCTCTCTGTTCCCCTGCCGACAGTGCCCCATGGCAGGGACGAGGCCACCTGACAACTGTAGTGTCAAAGGGTGGACACTAGGTGTGCAGTCACAGTGATACTCATTGCCTAGCAGCACAATTATGACAATTTCAAATTGGTGCACCAACCCAACCTCTCAGGTCCGAAAGAAACATGTTCCGTGTGAGAACAGGTGCCGTAATTGGAAGGGTCTTTGTTGAATAAAAAAAATTAAAAATCTACAGTGTATGTGTTAAAAAGATGCCCCTGTGGGCACAAACGAATCATGTGTTAGTGCTGCAGGTGGTGATGCTGGTTTCCTTTAGTTTACCTGAGCCCACTTATCACAAATTACAATCAGTCTCTGTGCCCTGGTGGACCGTTTCCCAGAAAGCAACTGTTTCCATTTCCCTGCCAGTTTCCTAGGTTGACTGCCCAGTTTACCGTGGCCTCTCCAGTGAGGGTGCCCCAGCCCAGCATGCTGGTAGCGACTAGCGAGGCAATTTACTGAAGATTAAGGGCAGGATTTGGCCAAGCTGAGGGGCTGGGGAAACGCTCACCAGCTGCCCTGCAAGCACATGGAGTTCACTGGGCTATGCTGAAGGCTTACCGTCACCACTGAGAGTTGATAGGATCACTAAACCTGCCACAACTGGGCCAAAGGGTTTCCTATAGCGTCACGTACAACCAGAGATAAAACAGAAGTGAAGCAATACTATGTCAATTTGTTCCACCTTGTCTGACCTCCTTTGTGTGCTGAAATTAAATTCTCCAATTAAACTTGGTGATATTATGCCTCCAGCAAAGTTCCTTAAATTCTACACATGAACAACATGACAGGGCCACTTCAGTATCATCTGTACTGACCCGCCCCCCCATCTCCATACCTGTGTTCCTCAGTCAGTGACCCGGACGTGATCTTCGGATGACCTCATTGACCAGTAGCCTGGCTAGTTCCGCCTCAGAATGACCCATAACGCTCCTATAGTAAAACAGAGAGACACCTTAACAGTGGGACATAAAGAGTTAAAGCTTTAGTGGCTTCTAACATTGAGAGGGAGCTGTGGAGAGGAGAGAGAAAGGAAAACTGCACCAGGCTGGCATACGGTTCCCCTGAGCCTCTTTTACCAAGCACCGCTGTGGAGCTACAGCTACTTTAAGATGCAGGGCCAGTGTGTTGACCAGCCCAGCATGCCTGTAAAACCCAGTAGATTAGCAGGCCCTTTGAACTCTCCTTCTCTGTGGACCTTGCACTCAGCATAGATGATAATGAAAGTTCCTGGTTAGAGCCCAGGCGAGGTACACAATTGGCCCTTATCAAATCAACCTGGTAAGCCACATATCTTTTCTACAACGCCAGCTATCTGTGACTAGATACCATTACATGAGGTACAGGATTGAGGGGGCTTGCTATGCATCTTTGTACATAATGTGAAGCTGCAACTCTTCCCCTTCCTCCAGGGGAGGATACAGGAGAGAGAGGGGAGGGAGAGCGCGTGAGAGAGAGAGAGAGAGAGAGAGAGAGAGAGAGAGAGAGAGAGAGAGAGAGAGAGAGAGAGAGAGAGAGAGAGAGAGAGAGAGGGGATGGAGAGATGGAGAGAGAGAGAGAGAGAGAGAGAGATAGAGAGAGAGGGGATGGAGAGAGCGAGAGAGAGAGATAATGGTTCCTCCTGCTGTACAGGCTGGCGACAGACCGGTTGAAACAGCTTATATCAATTTTAGCAATTGTGCTTGTGGGCGTTTTTAGGATTGTTTTTGGCCTATCTTTGAGCTGTGAATAAAACCAGTGGGCTGTAGTTAATGGTGTGAAAAGATGGCATCCATTGACGTGCACAAGCAGGCCCCGGAATAGAATAGCTACATTACTTGATGGTCTCTGAGCATACTGTACTCTCACTGACAAAACCATTTTCTTTGGACTTCCTATGAAATGTCTGCAAGGTTGAATGTCACTGCACTGAAGGGGCACAAATACCCAAGAAGAAATTGGAGACATGTAGGTTATGAATGTGTCTGAAAGTATGAATAGCAACCCAAATTAATACAGTAGGTGACCTACTTGTCAAGAGACCAATTTTTTCTCTCCATCGGCTGTACCAGGGAAACGCTCAGGGCAGCTCGATCACTATTACATTATGGTTCGTTGTGACAGACTGAGGAACCTACAAAACCTCACGTGGTTTTGGGCAAAATATTAATAACTGCATTGCTATGATTGGGTAACATGAATCGACCCAGTTTAGAATGAGCCCATAATGTGATTGTTCTGAGAAGCCCAACGTCCTATCAAAAGCTTTAACAGCAGGCAACCAAGCATCTGCGACCTCAAACCTTTAAAATCCTTTCAATCAGGCATTTGATTCATTTGATCAATTCTGGCTGTTGGCCTATCTGACCGGGCATGCATTGTCTGGTTATTTTCCGGTTTTATGAATGTTTTTGATGATTCACACCGGAGTGCCCTTTAAGTGAGACATTACACTCCATTCATATCCTCTGATTTGGCACCGAACTCAGATTGCAAAATGTGCACGTGTTTTCAAGCATAGTCTTTTTACTAAAACCTATCACGCACGAGAAGAGGTTGTAAAATCTATTTTAGAACTTAACTTACATTGTGTCGCCAACCTGTTGCCCTAATCCTAACCTTAATCCTAACCCTAAACTAAACTAAACTAAACTAACCTAACCTAACCTAATCTAACCTTAACCCTTACCTTAACCATTTTAAATACCAACTTCAATAGAGTGACGTCAGAGTTTGACGTTCCAAGTACTCCGGATAGAATGAATTTCAGAACGTATTATCCAGCAGCGATTATCCTGCAGGTGCCCACAGTCACAATCACATCCACATACTGTATACAGCAGGTTTTCCTAACATCTATAGGCTATTCGTTAATGATTATGTGATGTTATGTCCTGGTATGTTGTAATGTATTATGTATTGGTCATTAATATGACAACTATTGAGAAGTATTCATTGTTAAGGGAATTGCTAATTGATAAAATACCTGTTTAGGGCTTTTAACATGTTCAGGTGCTCATTTTCTACCCCCTAGATTTGATGTCCGCGTGGAAATCGATATTCCCATCAAAATCCATTGGTTTAAGATAGAGATATCTTTTTTGCATGGGCTGATTCTCAATCCACCATATCCGCCAATGTCGGCCTTCTGCTTCTGTGGTGGAAGATGGCAGAGCTACAGTGGTGTTTGTCAGACCAGGAGACATCAAGAAAATCGGTCTTCTCATAAAATCGTTTGGAGAGTCTGAACAGTTTGGGCTTGAAAGTTAAGACTCTCACAAACGTGATGGTATTCTCCGTTTTGCAATATGACCCCCACAAGCTTCACGAGACTCATCTGAAGTTGGTACTGCCGATGTGCCAACTTCTGTCTGTAGTGTCCGGCTACAAATGAATGTGACCCCACCATCGGAAGTTGAGCCCCTTACGAACATGCACTCACTCGAAAAAATGGATGAATTGGATAGGGCATTTCCACGTCATAGGAGTATGGGTCATTACACTATAAAAAAATATATACACAAATCTTGAGCTATTTTATGTCTCTCAGATATAGGACAGATACTTTAAATCATACTCACATTTTTGTTTGCTTTGTTATTTTTAGTTGGGGAGGGGGTTCAGGTACAATATTAATGTCAATTTACACACTTTATTCCATATGTACCCTTAGGCTGACACTTTAAAGAATACAAAAAGTAAGAACTACAGACAGAGAAAAGATCATATTGATCACACTGGAGTTTGTACTAATAACATTTGTATGTGAAGAAGAATAAGCAAAAAGAGGTGGCCTTACACCGCCAACTCCCCATCCCATCCTCCCCAGTACAAAATGCCCCCCACTAAACATAATGTATGAATGTGCTGTTTAAAGCTTTTCTATGGGCTAATTACTATTAGTGAGGCCATACTCAATGTTTCATCAAGGCTTAGAATTTTTTCTGCCTCATCTACAGGTGCTTCATAATTAATGTCACCCTTGTTAAAGATGAGCAAAAAAGACTGTATAAAATAAATAATACAAATACTGAGCTGTATTGTACGCTCCAAAACATTTGGGAATTCTATTATTTTATGTTTTTGCTCAGATAAAATGATTTTGTTTCAGAAGCAATAAAAAAAATATATTGCCTTTTTTCAATACTCTAGCAGCCTCCCCCTTGCGAAGACAAGGACACTGAGCCTTTTTCTAAAATGTTTTATGAGATTGGATAATACATTGGGAGGGACCTGAGACCATTACTCCATACAGAATCTTTCCAGATATTTGATATCCTTCATCTGTTCTCATGGGCTGCTCTCTTCAATTCAAACCACTGATTTTCAGTGGGTTTCAAGTAGACTTGAACCCTATTGAAAATCAGTGGTTTGAATGGACTCGAGCAAAATGTTGATTTTGTGGTCAAAATGTTGATTTTGTGGTCAATGAACCATTTCTTTGTGATTTTGATTAATGCTTGAGGTTATTGTCTTGCTGGAAGATCCACTTGTGGCCAAGTGTCAGCCTCCTGGAAGAGGCAACCAGGTTTTTGGCTAAAAATGTCCTGGTACTTGGTAGAGTTCATGATGCCGTCGACCTTAACTCCATTGGTCCCTTTTTGAATAAAACAAAAAATGTTTGAGCAATGTACATGTATTTTTTTGCTCATCTTTACCAATGGGTGCCAATAATTATAGACCTGACTGTATACCACCATTTTGCACCTGAATCTTAATGCTTCACACCCTCCTGACAACACCATATGGCCCACTATTCTACAATATTTCATTAACATTTTAGTAGGCCAACAATACGGTTGTACCTTCCTATAATGTCTATGAACAAGATGACGCAGCGTTCACAACATCTCGTAATTTTGTAAATACCAGCATACGATTGGGAGAAATCCACTTGAACACCCCTCCAACTGGTGATGATTAGTAACCTCCGACGTCATTTGTCAGTAAGACAACAAGCATGGCAGCATCTTCAGCAGTTTTTGTTGATAGTAAGAACAAAATACAAATTGTTCATGCAAAATTGATTCCGTTCATCTTCCTATTGATTTAGAAAGTGAAAGCAGCTTTTTATGGGCAAAAAAAGATCAAACAATCACAAGCCTTGCAATGACTTCTGTGTTTGACGGCATTTCCCAGTTCAAGCATGTGAATACACCCAACTTGTAATTATGACTTCACAACTGTTATTTATCACAGTTGGTTATGAAGGCAGTATTATTCCCAGAATCCCCAGACTAAAATGTCATTCATTACCTCATTTCTGTTCCTGAGTAGCCTGTGTACATATGTCATCTAAATAGGGTCTTAGAAGGCAGGGGTGAGTTTCCCAAAACCTCTGAAGCACTACAATCATCTGAAGGCCATTGGTAGGCAATGGATGAACAATGATCTTAGTGCACACACGTTTTGAGAAACCCACCTCAGATCAGTTGATAGAGATAGGTGTACAATTGGTGACTGATTGCAGGAGCATGGACCTGGAACTTCAGCCAGACATTTCCTTCCACCCAGAGAGAGGGATCCAAGCCCCCTCTCTCTCAGACTATTTATGTGCTACTGTAACCTTGTGGTAGCAGTCACACTCCGCCTGCCACCTGGCTCCGCATGGATGACTGCCACCACTGTCATTATCAATAGTGTTCAGATGCAGGCGTCAGCTGCGGGCGGGCAGGCAGGAGACCAGGCGGGCGGTGGGGACGGAGATGAAAGATGCACAGACAGACGAAGGGACAGATTAATTATTCAGGGACACAGAAAGGATGTGTCAACAAACTGTTTTGATGATTCATATTTTTGTCCCGGGTCATTTGACAGTGGTGGTGAGGGTATGAAAGGGCATTCGGGTTGCGTGTGTACTCAGTCACCCTCTAACAGTCACCTGCTAACCTCCACCTTCATTGAACCTAGACTCACCCCAATCCACAACAGGGCCACGAGCACAGCTTTCATACCAAGTCCCTCTCTGCCTACACTCTTACACCTGCAGGCTGGAAGTGAATATTTAGTTATATTGTCTCTGTGTTGTTAATAGTCTAGGGTGAGTTGGGCTTACTTCCAGGTGGCATGGCAGAGTTTATGCAGGATCTCTAGGGGGTGCACACACACCCCCTTCTAAAGTGACAGCCCTATTTGTATGTAAAGTTACAGAGGCTGACAAGAGACTGACAAGAAAAGCAGCTCCACTGTCCTCATTTCAACTATGACTCACGTCTCCCTTGCCTTGCTCCTGGTTCTGGTGCAGAGAATATTCAGTGGAAACTATATAGATAGCTGATGGAGAAATTGCAAGAACGACTTCATGTGTTCTGATTTTGGGAACAAATAATAAGTCGCTCACTTTGCAGCCGTGTCAGCAAGTAAAGCGGAGGTACAGTAATATTTTTAGCGCGCCAACCGTTTCCCATTCTTCCTGTATTATCCCTGATCATGTTCTTACATTTAAAATATCCATCCGTGGCATTAGGTTGCCTGAGTGTTTAATCAATACAGTGGAAGTAGAGAGGGATATGGATGGATGTAGAAGCACACTGTGTCGAGGGTGAGGGATGGATGGAGTATAGGGGTATCATGACTACAATGACCCTTCACAGAGCTAAAGCTTCTCCCCCGTCACATAAATCTAAGCCCCTGACCCAGAGCGTTCACTTGATTATTCATTCTGTGTGCTCTTGCCACTTGCCAAAAGGCAAACTACATGACTCATTGGCAGAGCATTTAAAGTCTAGCTGTCCTTGTTTGGCTGAGAGCTGCTGCAGTTGACGTGGGATGAAATAAAGGAACGAGGGATGGGGGTTGGGGCGGGCCACAGTGGTGCCATGGAGATCTCCACTGTGCTAATTAAGGTCATGGGTTGAATACATATAACCCCCAGAATCAGCTGTTACTGTTGGCAGAGCAGAAAGTCCAGGGTGATGAAGTGCTTTGCCCAACGTCAAGATTGTTTGTGTTGACCTGTTGTTGTTCGGGGTTCGGTTTGTATCGGCACAAAAAACAAAGAGCAGAATACAGGGGGACAATGGCACAGCATCAGATCTCCTGCAACCTACAGTAGCTACTGAACGAGTCTGCAAGTGTGCAGACAGTATACATGTTGCAGAAAACTGTGAAATACAGAGAAAGGACAGGAGAATGTGTGTGTGTGTGTGTGTGTGTGTGTGTGTGTGTGTGTGTGTGTGTGTGTGTGTGTGTGTGTGTGTGTGTGTGTGTGTGTGTGTGTGTGTGTGTGTGTGTGTGTGTGTGTGTGTGTGTGTGTGTGTGTGTGTGTGTGTGTGTGTGTGTGTGTGTGTGTGTGTGTGTGTGTGTGTGTGTGTGTGTGTGTGTGTGTGTGTGTGTGTGGGAGAGAGAGAGAGAGAGGGGAGCTTATCTCTGGCTACAGGCAGCAGTTACTCCCAGAACCATGCCTGGGACCAGGAAGGAGGGTCAGCATGTTTCAGTCTACAGTTCTATGGATGTGAGTCAGTGGCAGATGCATGACAATAAAAACTGGGCCTGACTATTAAGCACCAGTCATTCCTGCATCCACACTGGCTATTCACAGCAGTCGCTGCCCTCCTGATACAGGATTTAGCAGACAAAAATAATCTCACTGTTGATGTGGACAAAACTGAGGTCTTTATGAATGTATGAATGTACTCACATATTTGAAACTGCAAAAGCATGATTGTTCTTCATGTTATGTCGAGCTATTCAAGTATTGAGACCAGATATACTTTTTTTATGCCTTTACATGCATACTTTACATTCAATTTTACAGAGCACCAAATCCATATCCACCCATCCATTTAGTCTCAACCTCACTTGTGTGTGCCATGGTTGACTATACAAAAATAGCATAACTCTGTCTTTTCCCATCTGCTATGGACCATAGGGAAAGCAGGTTCATTTGTGTGAGTTACCCGATCAACAATCAAAAACTCAAAAAATCTCATCTGCATCAGTAGTCATGCTAATCAGGTAAATCCGGACGTGGTCATGAACTGCAGGTTAGTTTGGGTTGTTGACTTGTCCTGCATGCTCAACTCATGGAGCATTATGCATTCAGTGAAGTGCCCACATCCCCCAATTAATTAAAGGGTTCCTTAACAAGCCTTGATGTAAGCAGCAATGCTATCTCTTTTCTCAATTGCGATGAAAATTACAGCCTCATCTTTCTACTTATCATACCATGTTGGTAAGATCAATGAGAGATTTCTTGGGAGCTCAGTCCCGCAGAGTGAAGAACGAACAGCAAAGCTGCCATTTTGGTCTTGCATTCATCTAAAAGGCAAAAGGATGCCATCTGTAAAGTGCATCAACTATTTTCAATGTTCTTTCTTTTAATTGAATCAATTATTAGGTAAAGAAGAGTTGTAGAGGGAGTTAAAATGACATATAGCCTTTTTAAGAATTGTGGTGCAGTGCAGAGCAGTATTTGGGGTATTTTGATAAAGGCATTGGTCTTTGGTTAGGACTTTGAAGAAAATGGTGTGTGAAGAACAAACGATAGTGGTGCTGACGTAGGGATGATGTAAATCTGCACAATGGGAAAAACACAACGTGAGAGACAGTCAGGAGTGTTGTCTGTTTTAAAAGCTTGTTTAAAAGTGCTTTACCTTGACACCAACAGGAGACACTGTGCCCTTTGCACGTACTCTCGCCGTAAATGTCTCTGTAAATGTCTCACACACTCCTTTCCAGCAACACTAATTGATGCCTGTGGCCAAAGGAATCTGCAACGTTGTAGGCTATGACACCTTTGCAGATAGTTTTCACTGGCACGTAAAGACGCATGCATCTGTGGGAAATTCACACACCGTCAAAAACTTACCCACACTGCCTGGACCAGTGGCAGACAACTGGACCAAGGTGACACCATTACTTACTCTGACTGCTAATTGCTGGGACAGAACTTTGCCTCCTTTCAAACGTGTCCTGAGCAGAAAAGATGGCAGAGAGACTATGGCAGGAAGTGTCTTAAGACTCTCTGAAGCTCAGTCCAGCTCAACGCAAACTGTTCTGACCCCAAATTCTGCAGAACAAATGGCAGAGAGGCTATGGTAGACATGCTCCCAGACTTGTTAAAGTGAAGGGCATATCTCTGGATGATTGACTAGATGATATACGGTCTCACTCTGGCCTCTCCTAGCTGCAGGAGGGAGGGGACGTGTGGGGCCTTCCCTCCCCAGGGCTCCCGAGGTTAAGAGCTCTGGGTTCTGGTTTGAAGAGTGGAGCAGAGCTCTGGAGACATGGTGTCTAGTTGGAACAAGGCCTAGTGTGGAGAGTGTCTAGGTAGAACGAAGCCTCGTGTGGCGACATGGAGTATCTAGTTACCCAGCTAGCACATTTGGTTTCTTGGAAGTTGTGGGAATGTTAGTTTTTGGTTTCCTATTGGTTCTGGTAACAAAGCCATAAGTTACCTGATGGTTAAAACAGAATGTTTTTGAAACATTCTGAGAACGGAAGTGAAAATTTGGCCTGTTCTGGGAATGTACATTTTTAGGTTGCAGGGAGGGTATGAGAACATTCTTCTGTGGTTCCCTGAAAGATTTCCTGCAAGGATTTATTAACTTTATGAGAACAGAAATTATAGGTTATTTTACGGTGATTACATAACGTTCTGAACATGTTCCAATAAGAATTTACAAAACTGTTCATTTTAGACTATTCAAACAGACTCTATTTCAAAGGAAACGGGCACTCATTGAGATCAGGTGTGGCCAGTTAGTTGACGCGGCCAACACACCTGAACAAACTTAACATGATAGAGGATAAGAGAGAGTTTTGTTGATGCTGAGAATGGAATGTAGATGTTTTTAAATACCATTCTTACACAGTTATTTAGGCGCGTTAACACTGCACATTTAGCACAGGGCTAAGAGCCTCCTTAGTGCTGGGCTAAGGGAGATTTTAGCCCCGAGCTAAGCACGTATTCGCATTTACACATTCTAAAGTGGGATAGCACCAACCTTAGCTCAGAGCTAGTGGGCCCTGCTCCGGAGGAGGGTTAGCACCGACTTTTCGGGGTTTAGCCCCAGAAACACAGTGTCAAAATAGCGTGTGAAACAAGGTCAAGAACAATACCTAGATAGCTCACTGTCCAATCACAAAATCTGTACTGTCACTTAATTGACATATACTCGTGATGCCTGTAATGATTTTTGATAAATCAATTCATACTATTTCTTCCATCTGAGGACAAAAACTAAAACTTTCATCTGTACAAAAAGATTGGTTGCTATGCCTAACAAAAATGGTTGCTATGCAGGCTGTCTTCTCACTTAGCCAACTAAAGCTACAAACTCTACAGCTGGAAGGGCAGCAAACCCTCATTTTTTGTCTTTTTTCATAGCTTCTATTGACATTCAATTGGATATATCAATGAGAATAATATTGTTGCATGTTTTCACCTGGATCATAAATGTTAATGTCTCGTTCATGCACAGCATTTTCTGTACAAGGGCGAGATTGAATTTTAAAAGTGAAGCATTGTTTCCCGAGGTTTATACAAACCATCAATGTTGGAAATAAAATACTAGGCTAGAAGCAAGAAGAAACAATGTGCTAAATTGCTTGTAACATTGGTCGCGTGTCAGGGATAGAATGTTTGTCGCATGTTGTGTTTGTCCATTTGCCCAGTGCTTTGGAATACAACGGTGAATCCTTAACCCAGGGTTAACAAATACTTGTGTGAACACAGGAAAAGCTAGTCTAGCCCAGGGCTAAGAACAATGCAGTGTTAAAATGCCCCTATAAAAAGGCCCCTGTAGATATAAAAAATATGTATTTACAAATGATTTGATTAAACATTGAATTTGACCTTACTGCTATTAGCCCATAGAAACACATTGAATAACTTAATTATCAAAATAAAGTTTGTTTTGAAGGGTCTGTCCAATATCTGAGAGATCAGGAAATTATTTTCATTATTTTACCCATATTTAACCCCTTTTTTGGGGCCAGTAAATGGCAGAAATCTGTAGAAAATGTTCTGATGAAGTACTGAAATTCCCACAGAAGAACATTGTTTCTTAACGTTCTCTGAAAAACTTGAGACCATTGCTTTAAATATAACCATGAGGACACCTGTAGGAAACATTATGGGAAGGTTAGAATGCAAAACAACCAAAGGACAACCAAGCTCTAAGAAACACATGGTTCTCAGAATGTTATGTGCTAGCTGGGTAGAATGGGTCCTAGTGTGGAGACACAAAGTACATGGTTAGAACAATGCCTAGTCTGGAGACAGATTAGCTGGGTAGAATTAGGCCTAGTGTGTAGACAGAGCATCTAGTTAGAACAAAGCTTAGTGTGGAGACAGAGTACTGTATCTGGTTAGAACGAGGCCTTACTGTAGCTACTGTTGGTCAGGCAATTAGATAGACACTGTGCAAAACACTACCTCACGCTGTTCTCAACCCATTGCTGCATGCCCGCCTGCCTCAGAACAATAAATATGTAAGACATAAAGCTGAAATGTAGTGAGGGACTAAATAAACCATCCAAATGCCAAATTATTGTCATACCCATACCTGTTGCTGCAGAGCCACTTTTTCGTGACAAAACTGGCCTAATGGCTTATAATGTACAACAGAGGATGTCTATAACTTGAGTGTCCCTGAGTCTCTATCCAAAATCCCTCTGCATACCAATCGTTCATGTTCAGCTTGACTTTTTAATGACTCAATGGCTCTCAGCAAGCTTGTTTTATTCTGATGCTGTACTAGCTCTTCTGATGTCCGGGCAACGTCACACACACACACACACACACACACACACACACACACACACACACACACACACACACACACACACACACACACACACACACACACACACACACACACACACACACACACACACACACACACACACACACACACACACACACACACACACACACACACACACACACACACACATCTGAACAAGCCTTTGGAATAGTCATAGCTTTATGGGTGAGGCATTTAGTACCAATCTAAACATAGAAACAAAGGTTAACAAGATCAATATACCCTACTTTTCTATTCACAAAGATGTTTTTTTTTTATCTGGGAGGCTAGCTCGGGCAGAATATACTTTATTGCTCTCTGACTCCAGTACACCACAGAGTATCCTTGAGGAATAACAAACTTAGTTGGATAGCCAAAAGTTACAACCCTTAACTTTGCACACGGTCTAATAGTCTAACAACCGTGTTTGGAAACAGTAGTGGATCTTTGAATTGCAAATCAAGACCAAACAGCATCCACCCGCTGTGTGAAGTCGTTAAAAACAAGCAATACAACTTCACACAGACCACAGCCAGTATTTAACACTACAATAAACACTGCTAGCACATTTGGTTCCTTGGAAGTTGTGGGAACATACGTTTTGGGTTTCCCATTGGTTCTGGGAACGAAGCTATATGTTTCTTGACCGGGAAAATTTAATGTTTTTTTTTTTCTTTCTGAGAATGAAAGTGAAAATGTAGCCTGTTCTGGAAAGGTTTATTTTTAAGTTACACGGAGGTCTTACTCTGGGAGGTTTTATTGCTCTGAGGGTGGAAATTATAGGTTATGTTGAGTTTTTTGAAAAACTTCCTTAAAACATCCACTGAATGTTTCAATAAGACTTTTAATAAAACATTGTTGAACTCCAAACTCCAAAAGCACAGAGAGGATATATGGAAATGAATGTCGTTAGCCATTTATCATGAAAAAAACTCTTCTTTTTTTTGTGACATGGCATCAGTGAGATTCAAAACTATAGTCTTCTGTTTTCTATCCATGGAATTAATCCACTGTGCCACCAGGATGGAGTTAACATGCCATGTTTTTTATGCAGACAAAGCTGTTCAATTGTGTCTATTTAAACAGACTCCATTTCAATGGAAACAAGCACTCCTTAACACCAGGTGTGGTCAATTAGATAGAACACACTTTACAAAATAGAGGATAGAGAGAGTTATTAAATGTGCTGCAAATGTTCCAAAGCCAAGCAACTATCCTGCACCATTCCAAGAAAGTTGTGGGAAGGTTGTATTCTTTTCATGATCAGTAAACATCAATTAATCATGCATTTTCAGATACGTGAGGAAATCATTTTTATTAAAAATAAAAAACTGAAATATCACATTTACATAAATATTCAGACGCTTTGCTATGAGACTCAAAATTGAGTTCAGGTGCATCTTGTTTCCATTGATCATCCTTGAGATGTTTCTACAACTTGATTGGAGTCCACCTGTGGGAGATTCAAATGATTGGACATGATTTGGAAAGGCACACGCCTGTCTATATAAGGTCCCACAGTTGACAGTGCATGTCAGAGCAAAAACCAAGCCATTAGGTCAAAGGAAGAGCCCCGAGACAGGATTGTGTCGAGGAAGGTCGAGGAAGGTCTAGGAAAGGTCACCAAAACATTTCTGCAGCATTGAAGGTCCCTAAGAACACAGTGGCCTCCATCATTCTTAAATGGAAGAAGTTTGGAACCACCAATACTCTTCCTAGAGCTGGCCGCCCGTCCAAACTGAGCAATTGGGGGAGAAAGGTCTTGGTCAGGGAGGTGACCAAGAACCCGATGGTCACTCTGACAATGCTCTAGAGTTCCTCTGTGGAGATGGGAGACCCTTCCAGAAGGGCAACACTCTCTGCAGCACTCCACCAATCAGGCCTTTATGGCAGTGTGGCCAGATTAAAGACACTCCTCAGTAAATGGCACATGACAGCCTGCTTGGAGTTTGCGAAAAAGGCATCTAAAGACTCTCAGACCATAAGAAACAAGATACTCTGGTCTGATGAAACCAAGATTCAACTCTTTGGCCTGAATGCCAAGCGTCATCTTCTGGAGAAAACCTGGCACCATCCCTACGGTGAAGCATGGTGGTAGCAGGATCATGCTGTGGGGGTGTTTTTCAGCGGCAGGGACTGTAAGACTAGTCAGGATTGAGGCATAGATGAATGGAGAAAAGTACAGAGACATCCTTGATGAAAATATTATTGAAGCATTTTTAGAATAAGGCCGTAAACCTAATAAAATGTGGAAAAGTCAAGGGGTCTTAATCCTTTTCGATGTGCACTGTATATCTCAATATTGGCCACCATTAATTGGATATTTGATTGATATATGAACTGTACCTGACAAGTATGAGTAGTTTAGGTTAATTTCCCATCCTTTTTGGCCTCTGCCTGTCAAGCAGCTGAAGGCCGCATTTGCCAATGTACTCTTAGCTGATAATGTTTACTTTGCAAACTACCTTTAGAAACTTTGTACAGTTGGCTAAACATAGTGGTAAGTAGACCTAATGTTCTTTTTCTCCAGCCAATGTAGACCTACCTAGCGAAGTCAGCGAACATGATCACCTTTCCCCAAAAATCTAAGAGTCTTTAGTCACTGTTGCTGCTGACAGACATGGGCTATATTGATTGATGGACCATGTAAAATTGCCTAGCTAGCTAATAGCAAATCACGTCTATATCTTAACAAGCTAACTTTCAAAGGATAAACTAGAAAGCTATATCCAAATATGGTTTGATTTTCTTACCAATGGTGATGACAGTAGTCTGACTGACAACTTTACCAGGATGAGGACTTGCCGATGTCAAGCTCTTTCTAAAAGTCTCATCTCTGATGAAGCAGTCTAAATGACACGTTGTTTTCTTAGCTAGCTACTAGCCACAGAACATGCCAAATGGATAGCCTACGCTCACGTATCTGAAAATACATGATCAATTGATATTTACTAATTGGGAAAAGAATGCAATTACTTCCTGTATAATTGGAATTGTGTAGTTCTGAGTATGTTCTTCAAGATGTGATGATATTAAAAACAAATAGTTTTAACATTTATATAACAATCCCTTGAAAATGGCATGTTTTTATCCAAGCTTTTCTTGCCCCCCCAGCAGCCAAATCGAACGCTCTGCACTGTATTGTGAAGTGTTATTGATAAAGACCTGTCCAAACAGCTTCAAAATTGGGATTTTGTTTTGTTTATATCACAATGCAAATATTTCTCTTTCCTTCTTTGACTTGGTTTGAATTGACAAACAAACCAACAGCCAACAGATGTCCAAGCAATCATCAGCCAGAGGACAGAGTAAGGACACTGCCCCAGGCAACGTCTCTGGAAGGGGCATTAAGCCATTAAGCCAGCTTTAAAAGGGCAATCTGCAATTGCAATCTATTTTTGGACTTATAAATTAATTATATTTACCCATTGATTTTGGAATATTACTTATACAGTAAATGACACAAGCTTAGTTCAACTGTACCCCATCACAATCCAAAATATAATCGTGCTTTACTGAGGACAGAGCGATGATGGTCATGTATTACAAATCCCAGATAGACAGGCTGCCTGCTTGCTATCCTGTCCTTGCTCTCTACAGCCCTGGGACTGCTAGCAGCAAAGTTTGTTCTCCTTTTTGTTTTTGTTGTTTACTCTCTCGGAACCATTACCAAGTCGCCTCTAAGTGTATGATTAACCAAGTGTTTTTTCTCGACTGAAGGGCACGATTTGATGCACATCCCAGTAGTTTATAAGGACCATGTTGAATCAATCAAGAGGCTTCTGCACCCGATGTGAGAGTCCTTTACGTAATCTCATTGTTCCCTGGGTGTGGAGTCCATTTTACCTTACTGATTAAAGTGCTACTTATTGTCATAGTGAACTAGAGGGAGAAGTGTCCTTCACAAGGAGGACGGCCTGAGATGAGCCTGTGTCCCCACCCCAGCAGCCTAGCAGTAGGGAGGCTGTTCTAGTGTTCTAGTGTCTGTGTGTGAGTGTGGGCTTCCAGCCCCCTGCCGGCAGCACTGAGGCACGTCATTAGGAGGGTCTAATCAAGGCCAGACACAGCAGCACAGAACAGTCACGGTCCTCTCTGTCTAAGTGCCAAGCTAGCTAGCTGCCCGCCAGAGGCATGAAACAAAAACATGATCCCCCAGCAGGTAGGCCCACTTTAGGGTCCAGTCTGCACGGCCTCCCCCATCTCCATCAGGGCCAGGCTAGATGGTGAGGCTCTGTTTTTATTGGCTATATTTAGACTAGTCTGCTTCTCTGCAGATATAGTGATAATCAGGCCACTGCAACACCAGAGAGAGAGAGGAGAGAGGGAGATAGAAGAGAGGGAGAGAAGAGAGAGAGAGAGAGAGAGAGAGAGAGAGAGAGAGAGAGAGAGGGAGAGTTCCTGGCCATCTCTCTCTGATATGTTATTCTGCCGTTTCTCACATGTGTATTTGAGATATATTTGATATCTAATGCAGTACTGCTCTTCATATATAATGCTATGAAGGAAAACAATATGGATGCAGTGATACCACAGACAAGGAGCATAAAGTATAGAGCATGAAACAATTATTCAATATGCATACCAATGATATCACTTAAAACGATGGCCTCAGAACAGGATGGATCTATAACATTATCTATAATGAATATTATGAGCCTCCTCTGCAAGCAAGGCCTATTATTTATTGTCCCACTGTCATCATTACTCTCCATTATGTATTAGAGTGAGTAAATACTTTAATAATGCGTCAAATGGATAATTCATGTTAACTTGTGCAGCTTGCACGGGGAATGTGAACTCAAACGGCAGGCAAGGTGAAATGGGTTGCATCTTCAGCGCCTGGCTCTCCTGCCTTCTGACCACCGTTGAACAGGGATAACACAGCTTCTCTCTCAGCTTACAGTGCTGG